>NW_027223753.1:216830526-216908153 GCF_028538775.1 Myotis yumanensis | reverse complement strand
AGCAAACTGGCCATGTATATTTTTCAAAGAGAGAATATAAATGATTCAAACAAAAGGCGAGGAAAGAATAAGCGCAGGCGGCTCAGGGCGGTCCCAGCCCGGTGTTCACGCCGATCAGCGGGTGTGCTGGGCAGGTGGGCAGGTCCGCCTCCAGGCGTGTGCTCATGACTTCAAGTCCGAGGCTGGGCTGTGCAGCACCCCCCGGACGGCAAACGTGGGCCACGTGGTTGGTCCCGTGGAACGTGTGCCGGGTGATGGAGGCAGTGATTTCTGCATTTGCACCTGAATCTCGCTGTGGTCACCTGAACACAACCTGAGCCGTCTCCTGAGACCCAAGCTCCTCGCATTCGGAAGCAGACCTGCTAGATTCGGGGGTGGGGGTGCGTGCAGAGAGCTGAGGGGCCCAGTGAGCCCCCCGCGGAGGGTTTCAGAGTGAAAGCATCTCTTCTGTGGCTGGGGGCTCAGAATTCTGGGGTCTGAGGCGAACACTCTCCAAAGGGCCGGTTCAGAGCACTGCCTGCGCTCGCTTGTGGTCTTGTCTTTGGAGACCCTTCAGTCTTGCTCCAAAGCACCCAGCCTCCGTCGAAATCCGTTCCTCCACTGAGCAGGACACAGGAACGAGCCTCTCCCACCTCAGACACGAGACTCTCACCACAAGCAAATACGAAACACCAGCCACAGAGCCCATCGGTTCCAGCTCTGAATTTGCTCAACTCGCTGATGTGGGTGCGGGGAATTGGAGCGTCGTTCACGGCCCATCCCTAATGCTCCTTGGCGGCCGTGCTGGGGTTGTCAGCAGGTCCAGGGCTCGAAGTAGAGGCTCCTCACTGCCCTCCCTCTGGCTCACCCCTGATGCACCGATATTCCCGATTTCCTTTGCAAAACCACACACGTTACCCGGTGCCCACGGAAGGCGGATCCATGTAACCGCAGGTGCTAGTCACACACTCTCAATGTGGACAGCGGCCACAGCGTTTGGACAGGTTCAAGCCTCAGACTAATGAGAGCGCACGGTCCTCTCATGGCAAAGCCACGTGCAAGTCCCAGCTTGGGGGGCCGAGCCCTCCCAGCACAATTATAGCCAAAGGCTGTGGCTGTGAGCTTGACCTTATGGTCCGAACCTGTGGTCCATGTGGCTGAGCGATGTGGGCTTGATAGAGTTCAGGTGCATGTAACTGAGTAGATTCGAAACTCATGAGAACGTTGTGACCACGCCCTTACTTTGCCTCGTGGGATCTGCCATAAAATAAAGACACGGCTTGCAGGCCGTGGCGCCGTCTCTCCATCAGAGGACAGCATCCCACCCAGAGCCAGCTTTTTCTCTTATCTGTCTTTTCTCCGTCCTTCACCTCCATCCACCAGATTCACCAAACCTGGCTGAGCGGGCGGCACAGCTCACCCGAGGGATGGGGTGATGGCAGCACCGAGGTGCCTGCTCACCTGCCCCACAGACACACTGACCGGGCACCCACAAGCAGACGGTCTCTGTGAGAAGAGCCGAGGCTGATTGAACAGCTCTGCACACCGTGACGGAGGGCCCACAGGGAGGGGTGGGGGAGAGGGGAGGGGGGAGGGGAGGGGGAGGGGGAGCCTGGGGTGCTGAGGACCCGCATTAGGGAGGAGTGTCGCTCAGGGGCGTGTGCCAGACTCACCGACCGACCGGCGAAGAGGAAACCAGCAGTTTAGAGGCACCTGGGCTGTGTGTGAAGGAAACCCACTTCCTCACCTGAGAGACCGGCCAGTGGGCAGGGGACTGCTGACTCTGGACCCTGAACAACTCGGGGCGGGGCAAAGTAGGTTTACAGGCGTTCCTATGGAAAGCAATACCATCTGTCTATCATCTATATCATCTATCTATCATCTATCTATCTATCTATCATCTATCTATCTATCTATCTATCTATTATCTATCTATCTATCTATCTATCTATCTATCTATCTATCTATCATCTATCTATCTATCTATGGCTAGTATGCAAAGTGTCCCCTCGAGAGTTTGACCAGGAGACCAGGAGTTCGGTTGCTCACCATGATGTGCGCTGACCACCGGGGGCAGCACAGAGCATGGTGGGTGACCAGCAGGGGCAGGGCGGGGGGGGGGGGGGGGCGCTGAGGGAGTGAGGGAAAGAGGAGGCAGGGAACCTGGGAGCCTGACCAGCGCTGATCACAGGCCAGGCCTAGGACCCTACCCGTGCACGTACTTTGTGCACCAGGCCTCTAGTAATTAATAACAGCACAGGAACACATTCTTGTGATTCACATGCTCACACCTGCAAACATACGCTTGCACCATCTTGTCTGACGTTGATGGAAGAAGCTGAAGACGACAGAAGTAAGTGAGCATAGACCATGCTCATGGATAGAGGATTCGTATCATGAACGTGTCCCTATGACCCCACACAACTCACAGACTCAGTGCAATTCCATGAAACGCCAACGTCATTTTTCACGGAACGAGACCAAAGGATCCTATAAGGAACCACGGAAAACCCCAAATGGCAAAAGCCATCCTGAAAGAGAACTAAGCTGGGGGAACCCCAGTCCCCAATTTCAAACCAGATCACAACACTGTCATCAATACTGATTGTATTGGCTTGAAAACAGACACGCAGGTCAACGGAACAGAACAGAGAGCCCAGAGAGGAGCCCACGAACACATGGAAAATGGTGTTGGACAGAGGAGCCAAGAACGTGCATGAAGGAAGGACAGTCTCTGCAGTGAGTGGCGCTTGGACAACGACCACTGTCTCCCTACGTTTACACAAATACATTCAACGCGCATTCAAGACTTGAACGTAAGAGCTGAAACCGTAGAACTTCCAGGAGAAAACAGAGGCCGTGGCTCTTGGACATGCAGCAGCCTTTCGAACAGTTTCCTCCGGGACTAAGTCACAGTAAACAGCGTGAGCACAGCCAAGGGAGCCGTCAGCAGAAGGCGCCGGCCAGCTCCTGAGCGGGAGAAGGTAGCTGAAATCACACCCTCCCTGAGGGTCAACATTCAATCACCCACACGACTCCAGATCGAGAACACACACCAATCCAATGAAAAAGTGGGCCGAGGACTTGAACATTTTCCCAAAGAAGATAGACAGGTGGCCAACAGGTGGACACAGAGCCTCATCACCGCCCATCCTCAGGGAGATGCAGACGAAGACCACAGTGAGGGTCACCTCACACCCGTCAGGGCGGCTGCCACCAGCCCATCAACAGACAAGCGCTGGCGAGGACGCGGGAAGAGGGAGCCGCGTGCACTGCTGGCGGATGCAGACGGGCGCAGCCTCGGTGGAGAGCCGTATGGCGTTTCCTCAAAAAACTAAAAATAGCTCTGCCTTCTGATTCAGCAATTCCACGTCTGGGTATTTATCCAAAGAAAACAAACACAATTCAGAGAGACATATGTCCCTTATGTTCGCTGCCGTGTGGTGTAAAATAACCAAGATATGAAAGCACCTACATGTTAGAGCAGTGGTTCTCAACCTTGGCTGCACATTAGAGTCACCTGGGAATCTTTTTAAAATCCTGATTTCTGGGCCTCACCCTCCGGGAATTCTGTTTCTTTGTTATGGGGGTGGGGCCACAACATTAGTAACAAAGAAACAGTTTCCGGAGGATGAGGCCCAGAAATCAGGATTTTAACAAGATTCCCAGGTGACTCTAATGTGCAGCCAAGGCTGGGAACCACTGTGTTAGAAGAATGCGTACGTATGTCTTACATAAACATAACACAGAATATGACTCAGCCACAGAAGAGAATGAAGTCTTGCCCGGCCGGCGTGGCTCAGTGGTTGAGCGTTGACCTATGAACCAGGAGGAGGTCACGGTTTGATTCCAGGTCAGGGCACAAACCTGGGTTGCGGGCTCGATCCCCAGTTAGGGAGCGTGCAGGAGGCAGCTGATCCATGATTCTCTCTCATCATTGATGCTTCTATCCCTCTCTCCCTCTCCCTTCCTCTCTGAAATCAATAAAAACATGAAAAAAAACCCCCACAAACCAAAAATCCCCCACCAGCCTCCAGACCCATTGTTAGAGGTCACCTCCACCCGTGTTCCACGGACACCAACCGTCTCCTAATAACCAGGGTCCTACGGCCACTGAAGGTCTAGAAATACGTCCAACGAAATGCCAATCACAGCTGATTTCGGGAAGCTGGGTTATAGAAGATTTTGATTTTATTCTTTATATCTATCAATTTTAAATGTGCTTCAAGTAACATCAATTACTTGGTGATAAGATCTTTTTACATGCTTACTTGTGAAAATGCATCATTTGAATATTTTCCACTTCAAAGAAAAAAATAAATGTTACTCATTCCTTTAGTTTTGACATTCGAGGATGCTCAAGTGTTTTTCAACAAATATGCTGCGTTATTAGCTAACAGGGCTTTATCCTCATCACAGGGGTGTCTGGGATAGAATCTTGACCATCGCATGTATTTCAAGGATTTAAGAAAAGTGCTATCATTTAACGTGTCCTTGTGTCGTAAGCTCCTGGCTCTGATTTTCCTCGTCAGTAGTTTCAACATAACTTCCCTCATGTTTCTGAGACGATAAAAACCAGGGGCCATGGGCAGGGAAACTCATTAAAACGCAAAAGCAGATGAGCAGACTCCCAGGATCTAGACGTGAGACATGAAGGAATTTGCTCTTGGGTTTAACAACCTCCTCAGCTGGTTCTCGTCGAGACGCTGGAAGCACTACCTTAGGGCGTGAGTGTCCCGATCCTGAGTGATTCCCAGGCACAACCAGTGCCCGTGGAGCAACGGACGCTCTTTACAATGTCCTGGTGATGGAGGGCGGACGGTGAGTCCCTGCTATCTCCCCTTCTCCTTGTTTCTAACTGCACTTTGTTCCACTGTCTGTTCTTTAGACGCCAAGCAAAGAATCTGCCCTTTCTTTTTCTTTTTTTAAATATATTTTTATTGATTTCAGAGAGGAAGGGAGAGGGAGAGAGAGAGAAACATCAATGATGAGAGAGAATCACAGACTGGCTGCCTCCTGCACGCCCCACACTGGGGATCGAGCCTGCAACCCGGGCCTGTGCCCTGACCGGGAATCGAACCCTGACCGCCTGGTTCATAGGTGGACCCTCAACCACTGAGCCACGCCGGCCAGCAGAGCCTGCCCTTTCTTCCCTAGCGTTTGCCTCGGAGTTCCACGGATGCACGAATCCCAGCAGATGTTAGGGGAACACAGTTTGAGCCCTGGCCGGTGTGGCTCAGTGGATAGAGCATCAGCCTGTGGATCAAGGGTCCCAGGTTCGATTCTGATCAAGGGCACGTACCTCGGGTGCAGGCTCCTCCCCGGCCGGGGCCCTGGTGGGGCTCAGGCAGGAGGCAGCCAATCGATGTGTTTCTCTCACATCGATGTCTCTCTCTGTCTCTCCCTCTCTCTCTCTCTCCCTAAGAATCAATGGGGAAAACATCCTCGGGGGAGGATTAATCAAAACAAAAAACAAGAAACAAACAGAAACCAGTTGACTTACAGGTTTTGTTCCTCACGCCCCACAGGAGCCCACGTGTGAGTAGGAACAGTTGGGCGGTTCTGCCTCCTGGTCTGAAGCTGCGCCCTCGTCTCCGAAGCGTCAGCAGGGAATTTCACCCAATTGGACCCACCTGGGCGGCCCGAGAAGAGGCGGCACCCGTGAAGGTGAAGGTCGCCTCGCCCACCGTCGCCGCTGCGGGCCCAGCCATCGGCCGGGTGACCCTCCAGCTCGGAACCCGCCTGAACTGGGTTTCAAGTCCCACATTTCCAACCGGCTCGTTTTCCTGACGTGGAGACAGGTAATGAGGTAGTTACCGTGGAAACGCTGTCCTGGTCCTCTCTGGGCTGCAGGAGGGGGGCGGGGCCTGAGGCCGGAGTCCAGCCTGTCGGGTCCGTCTCCTCCACGAGGGGCTCCCACCTGGAACCCCTTGTTCTGGGCTTCTCAGGGGCCTGTGGGCCTGCAGCGAAGGCAGATGCTCCCGGAGCGTTAACTCACCCCAAACCCAGGTTCTTCACCCAAACGGGGGCGATGTTTCACGATGTGCTGACTTCTTCGTAAAGAACACACGTGTGGCCTAGCCAGCCTGGCCCAGTGGACAGAGCCTCGGCCTGCGGACAAAGGGTCCCAGGTCCAATTCCGGCCAAAGGCACGTCCCTCGGTTGCGGGCTCCTCCCCGGCCCAGGCCCTGGTCGGGCGTGTGCAGGAGGCAGCCAGTCGATGTGCTTCTCTCACTTCGATGTTTCTGTCTTCCCCCTCCCTCCCGCTCTCTTTAAAATCGATGGGAAACATCCTGGGGGAGGATTAAAAAGCAAGAATGCGCTGTGGTTAGAAGGCTGTGTGCCCAGCGATGGTCCACACGTGCTCAGCCCCAGGAGATGGGCCCTGCCCAGCGGCTGGAACAGTGGGTGGAAGAGCAGGCGGCTCCGGTTCCCACGCAGAGGCCTGGGAGGGGCTGCGGGGCCTCGCTCGTGGGAGCCCCTCCTTCCGGGCGCACGTTTCCTCCGTGGGGCGTCCTCCGTATTTTCTCGAAGGTCATTTCAGGTGGAAATTTGGCGCCTGTGCGTTGGTTCCTTTCACACTGTTGGGTGAGGCGGCATCGACTTGGGTGAAATTCCCTTCAGACCTCCCGGCCCTGGCCCCGCACAGGCGTCCTGGCGCAGGTGCTACGACCATCGCCGGCCTTCGCCGAGGTCCACGGCCACCCCGAGGCCCTCCTCCCACGCTCAGCACCTGCGGGAGACGGGGGCTGATGGGCGTCAGGTGGGGCTGAGCACAGCGAGGGGACCCTCCCCCTCGCCCACGCGGTTCACGGGAAACACGGCGGCCACCTGTGGGGCAGGTTGGGACTGTCGGGCCGAGCTCCCTGCCAGAAGCTGCATTTCAATGACCATGAAACCATCCAGACACAGAGAATGAGCGGCGACGGCCTGTGATGACGATGGCTCACTAGGACGCCTCACAGCCCATTATGGCGCTGCCATTTCGGCATAAAACCCGGAAACCGGGGGCACAGCACGTGAGAACTTCAAGATGAAACGGCGGCGTCTGCAGCCGCCGTGGAGCTGGCAGCCTGTGTGACGCAGGCACGGCCGGCGGGTCCCTGATCCCGGGGCTGGGCCCTACAGTCCTTCCCCGAGGAATCCTGGGGCCGGTCCATTTCCATGGAGACGGGCCGCCCTCGGGGCCTGGTGTGGGGGAAGGTGGTCATAATCAACCAACGCGGCCAGGACTGAATTAACCAAATCTTCAGTGTTTCCTCAGCTAATTTATAATCCATCTCCTTCTTTCCCCCTGGGTTTTGGCTCATATATTCCAAGTCCTCTTTAATCCCAAGATGATAAGCATATTATAGGGTAGATATTTTCTTATAGTACTTTTGTGGTTTTGTTTTTTAACGTTAATTTTCCAAGTCCAAGGGGAGTGAACTCGGGGAGACTAGTAAAATAGGGGTCTTGTTCTACGTTCTCCAACCACTGTTGTTGACTAGTCCTTTACATGTGATATCACACTTATCTCACACTAAACTCCGCCCCCCCCCCCTCCACCGTCTCGCCAGCACTGTTGGTTGACTTGCTGACGGCAGCCATTGTGGGGGATGGGCCCCTGCGACTGTAACTTCTTCTCTGACGATTCGTGATGTCGGGCGCCTTCTCACGTGTCTCTGGGCCATTGTGTGTCCTCTTTGGAGACGTGTCCGTTCGGGTCCTCGGCCCGTTTCCCAGTTGGGTTGTTTGTCTTTGGTGCTGAGCGGTGCGAGGTCTGTCAGTGTTGGGTGTCATCACGGGGCTCCCCTCCCTGTGATTCAAGGGCTGTTTCGCCGAGTGTACAGTAGTCACGTGGCTCAACGTGCAGAAGACACCAAAGGGTGCACAGGGTGCTTCTGCCGCCTGATCCCCTGCAGTCACGCCTGTGAGCCCACAGCGGCCCTGACCACCCTGCAGAAGGCAGCCGATGGGGGTGATGTGCCCCTCACACCCCTTCACGCTGCTCGGAACTCCTCCCTGGGAAGCGACAGGGGCCCTGCAGCCAGTTCCCACTCGGGGGCGGTGCCGTGGTACCTGCCTCATCTGAGGGCTGTCGGCTCTGACAGAAAACACGGGGCCGACACCCTTCACCAGCGTCTCCCGCACGTGTGCGTGTGTGCGTGTGCACGTGTGTGCATGTGTTTGTGCGTGCGTGTTTGTGCGTGCGTGTGCACGTGTGTTTGTGCGTGTGTGAGTGCGCGTGTGCACGTGTGCATGTGTGCATGTGTGCACGTGTGGAAAGCATGTTCCCAGGGAGGCGTTTCTCAGCCAAAGGGTCGTGCACTGTGTTGCTGACAGTGATTGGCAAACTGTCCCCGTGAAGGTCACACTAACGTTTATTTCCACTAAAAACGGACGAGCACAGCCGCCCTCCGGCCTCCCACACGCGGGCCGTGTGAGGTGACAGCGAATCTTTCCTGGTTACACTGAAATCCCGTTCAGCAATTAAAGAGCAGGGTTTGCTTTTCGTGCAAAGGTTGCTGAGGGGAGAGATTCCCATTTAGTACAACTTGCCAGACACAGGAAACCTCTCGGTATTTTTATGTCGATGTCAATACGCACTCATTTGAGTGTCTGCTTGTTTGTGTTGCCGGCTCCTGGCACCAGGCTGGTGAACATTAAATAAAGTGCCTGCTGTCCGTCGCTCCGTCGATACTTACCACACATCTGAAAGGACTTCCCGAATCCCCCGAAATGTGGAGAATCCTGCCAGTTTCGACTCTAAGGCCGAACAGATGAAGATGCGGTTTAGGAAACCAGAATGTAGTGAAGATAAAAGTTATAAATCAAGGATCTTCTCAGATTCCCCGGTTTTTATCTCAGATGGGACTTTGTAGCTCACAAGCAGAAGGAGAAGCTTCCGGCAGGAAAAAGGAGACAGACAGACAGCCAAGTCCTGACACACATCCGGCTCAGTCGTGTCATCCACGCGTCAGCAGCACAGACCACACGCGGGACGGTCGGGCAGTCACAGCTCAGAGCCGATTCCCACAGGTTCCTCCTGCGTTTTAAGGCGTGTGCTTGTGCCCTGGCCAGTTGGCTCAGTGGTTAGAGTGTTGGCCTGTGGAGCGAAGGGTTGTGGGTTTGAAAACTCGAAGCGGCCACGGAGGCGTGGGGCAGAGCGGTGGGCACGGGGGTGGGGGCACGGGGGTCGGGCGCGTGGTCATTTTCAACAGGGGGTCAGGGCAGCCTCCGGGTGTCGGGGCCCAAGAGGCCGCCTCCTGGGAGCGGAATCTGGGGCTACGAGGTGATTGGGACCCTTCTCCTCCAGTTCTGCGTTTTCAGGGCTCTTCCCAGACTCCCGGGCCCCTGACGTTTCTCTGCAAACAAATCCTCTCCCTGATCCGTATTCTGCTTGATGCCCATGTTCATGGGGCCCAGGCTGTTACTTCGACTCCGGTGTTCGCCCGAGCGGCCCTGGGGCTGTGCATGCGCCCGGTCGGCCCCGTTCCCTGACCTGGTTTCCCTCTTTCCTTTGTTTTCTCTGTTTTGGACCAACGCACTCGGGGGCCCTGGGCGGCAGGGAGGAGCCGAGTTTCGCTCTGGAACAGAGGGCGGGTGTGTGGCCGGCCGTGACCGAGGGGATGGGAGACGGGGACGGAGGAGACTTCACTCCTGAGAGGATGAGTAAGCGGAGACGTGAGCCTTAGTCCCGACTTCATGCCACACGAGCTGCTGGAGGAAGCCTCGTGTCCGGCAGCGATTTGGGAGTCAGTGGGTGCCCGACCCATCCTGCTGGGCCACGGCCAGGATTAAACGAAGTGGAATCACACACGTGGATACGTGCGGGCGGGGCAAAGCAGGCGACCGCAGTTAGCATGGGAAATAAGACAACCATTAATCTATGATAATAAAGCGTAATATGCTAATTAGACCAGATGTCCTTCCAGATGACCTTCCGGACGAAGCCGGGGCTGTGAGGGAAGCCGGGGTCCCGGGTGCCAGGGGGAAGCCGGTGCGGGCAGCTGGGGAAGGAAGGCCTACTCCTGCACGAATTTCACGCATCGGGCCTCTAGTAAATAAAGCAGGAGTAAGCGCTGCATTGCGAAGTGACACCTGGTAACACACTCTTGCCCCACCCTGTATCTATGCATTTTCTGCTTCTATAAATAACTCCTGTTCATTTAGGAAAATAGACCGATACAAACACACTGAGAGCAAACAAAATCTGTGAGCAAACCCCAAACTGATGGCCACTGACCTCATTTTGATGGACTTCCTTACAGACTTTTCATATATATACATATATCTCTATCTATCTATCTATCATCTATCTATCTATATATCATCTATCTATCTATCTATCTACATATCATCTATCTATCTATCTATCTATCTTACATTACTGAAAACTATAAACTATACTTTGGTAGGTCCTTTAAAATGAGGGTTGTCAGATTTAGCAAATAAAAATTACGAAATACCCAGATCCACTTGGATTTCACATACTCAGTGAATGACGTCATAGTTTAAGTATGTCCCATGCAATGTTTGGGGCACGCACATCCTACACACATTTTTCATTGTTTATCTGAAGTTCAGATGCAGCCAAGAATCCTGCATTCTATCTGGCAATCCTCTTAAAAACACAAAAGCATAATATGCTAATTAGACCGGACAGCCGAACGACCTTCCGGACGTCTGGACGTCCTTCCAGACAAAACGGCGGGGGCCGAGGCAGAGGGGTTAGGGGTGATCAGGCAGGCAGGCAGGCGAGCAGTTAGGAGCCAGCGGTCCCGGATTGCGAGAGGGGTCCCGGATTGGAGAGGGTGCAGGCCGGGCTGAGGGACCCCCCTCCCTGTGCATGAATTTCGTGCACCGGGCCTCTAGTTAGATTATATCGAAATGCCATAACTGAACACGGACCCAGGACCTCTGCCGGAAATGCATGCTTTCAGTTTGCTGCGTTTGCATTTCCTCCCAAAGGCGATGCCTAGAAATGAAAGGGACCGGCTCACCGGCAACAACAAGCTCCTCAGCCCGGGGAGCAACTGCCCCCTTACGTCTCCGTTCATCTTCTTCTGCCAACAGTATAGTCGCTTCTTACAATGCTGGCGAACCGAGGAGGGGAGTGATGGCGCGTTTATTTTACACCAAATAAACTACGTGCAACGCAGTCACTTAGGTTAAGATACGCTGTTTCTTATTTACATTTGTGATCAGTATCTTCCCCTCAGCCACGCAGACCTGAGCGGCTGCTCCAGCCTGTGACCGTCAGCAGTGGCTGCGTCCTTTCACAATTCCTCCACATTTCACTCACATTCCCTAAGCCCAGTCTCGCCTCCACCATCTCCGTGACACATCAGGATCACATTTATGGTCTAAATCTGATCACGTTTCTGCTGCTTTATTTCTTAAAATATGTTTTTATTGATTTCAGAGAGGAAGGGGGAGGGAGAGAGAAACATCAATGATGAGAGCATCATGGATCGCTGCCTCCTGCATGCCCCCCACTGGGGCTCAGCCCCAAAGAGGTGGATGGAGACAGAGATTTCCCTGTGTAGGTTAGTCGGGTCCTGCACGGAACCAGAGCCAGTCGGACGGGTCTGGATATAGACTAGACCCAGAGACGACTTTTTATAGGAATCGGATCCCATGGCTATAGAGGTGAGAGGTCCTACGGGGCCACAGAAACCCCAGCAGAAGCCGGGCAACGTGGACACCTGGACCCCTGTGCCCCCACTGCCCTGCCCCTGCTGTGCGCACTGCCATCTTGTGATGGTGTGAGGGTCAATTTGCATATTACCTCTTTATTATATTTATATATCTCTATCATCTATCTATCTATTTATCTATATTTATTGATTTCAGAGAGGAAGGGAGAGGGAGAGAGAGAGAGAGAGAGAGAGAGAGAAACATCAATGATGAAAGAGAATCATGGATCGGCTGCCTCCTGCATGCCCCACACTGGGGATCAAAACCGCAACCCGGGCCTGTGCCCTGACCGCGAATTGAACCCTGGCCTCCTGGTTCATAGGTCGACGCTCAACCCCTGAGCCCTGTGGCCGGGCCGTGCTGCTTTTTATGCCCACGTTGCTGGTGCCACATCTGTGGTGGCTGCGTTGCCCTGGGGAGGGCGCTCTGTGGGGAGGCCCAGGGGTGCCCGATGCTATTAAACTGGATGAACATCTCCACACGCCACCTACAACCTCCTTCAGGGTTCGTTTGGAATCCGAGGTAAAAGCTCAAGAAGCGTGATTTCTTTTTTAAAAAATGTATCACCTTTTGGAAAAGTCTTCCCTTGTCCACATCCACGCATAGAAGAGTTAAAGTTTGATCATTCTTTTAACTTTTGGAAAATAATTACGGCTCATCAGCTATGCTTCCTGGAGGAATCATTAAGCCAGGAATATGCTCGACATGATGAATTACAATCTATTTAATAACCTGCATATTAAGGAGAGCTAGCTCCGAGGAATGCAAATAAACAGGCTCCCAAAATACAGCCCAGTTAACGCAAAATGAGGCCTTCCCAGAAGGTACCCCCCAAGGTCTGCCCTCAGAATAAAAACTTGCTAAAACAGTTCTGAGGCGCAGCTCTTAGAAATGGGCATTTCCCTATGCCACGGCGAGGATCGATATTTATTTGTGCATCTTTTATGACTTTAAAGTTTCACTGACGCTCGCCGGGGAGTAGGCAGGCCGGTGGTCTCCTGGGTCAAGGAGTTTTCATCCTTAATCCTTCCTGCACGTCTCCTGTGGGAGGGTCTTTGAGGATTAACGAGAAAATATTTCAAAGCATATTCTCATTAATTCTCGAAATCGTAGATAATAGGCGCTCGATACAATGAGGGGGATTATATTACTGTTATTCACAACAAGAAAGCGAGAGTGTCAAGGAATTTCTCAACTGACTTTTATATTATAGGATGAAATCTATAAATCGCCCTGCGTTGGATGAAGACGAAGGAGCATCCAGCCCCTTAAATGGTTCCTCATACTCAGATTCGGGCTGTGAACCGGATCTTTTCACGGCTTCCCAACCCATCACGTTGGCCATACTTGGTGCATCTGTTGCCACTTCCTGTGGCCGGCGTCCTTTTGCCTGCCGGGGTTCCATCCTTGACGCGATGATTGTAAAAAGCAGCCAAGCCGGCCTCCACACGCCGGTTCTCCTGTGGTTGGTCCAAGTGAGTGGGAATCATGGAATCCAACGGGAGAGCCGTCTAACGGAACGCAAAGCGCTGGGAACGTAGGAAGTGGAGGAGGGGCCCAGGGGAGAGCCTCCTTTGTCCCTCCCGCAGCCGGTGAGAAGGTCAAGGCTGGCATCGCAGCCGGAACACGGAGCATCAAAGACATAACAAGAGGAGGAGGAGGAGGAGGAGGAGGAGGGGGAGGAGGAGGAGGGGGAGGAGCGCTCTGAGCTCAGGGCCTGGTGTGACTAACCCTGTGGGGGTCGCCCCGAAGGCTGGTGGAGCCCGTAGAGAGTCTGACGCAGGGCAGGCTTTTCGGGGGAAGGGGTGGCTGCAGGCTTTGTCAGGGACAGGCACAGGGAGGCGGGAGGGCGGGGCGGCCCGGGAGACACGTGTGCGAATGGGGAGGGTGTTCGGCTTCGCAGCCGGAGGGTGTGCAGTTGCCTTGCGGCCAAAGGGGAGTTTTCTCCCTGAAGGTAACGCCGGTGGGACCGGAGCCGCCCCAACCCTCCACCGAGGGACGCTGCCGGGGGAAGAGTCGCTCATGAAGGAGCAGTTCTGTTCCAGAGAAACCAGGCCCTGAAGCCGAGGGGTGCTGCAGCGTCTTCAGCTCCTTTCCCTCGACGGGATGTGGGACCAGCCCTTCTTCCGCAGCCCCGGGCGTGCCTGTCCCCGAAAACTCGCCTGAAGCCACAGGAGGTGGAGGCCCCCCCCAACAGTCTCCTAGCCTGTGGGCGCTTTCCCCTCATGTGTTTCGGTGAGAAAAGTTCACACGTGCCATTGCAACAGCAGTAATCTCCGGAAGCTCAGGGGCCGGAGGATGGCGGGCGCTGCTGCTTCCACAACGCGACTCCCGTGGTCGCCCCGTCAGGAGGCAGAACTGCTCCGGGTCCCGGTATTTACTCATCACACTACCCTCCCCCCCCAATGCCATCAAACATCGAGGCGCTAAGTGCAATCGTACGCTCTAACTCCCTGTTATTAAATGCACGTCCATATCCTTCAGCGCCGACAAGGAGTGACTATGTAACTTTTATCTGTTAAGGGAAAAACTCAGAACAATTCCATTATTGGGAAAAGCTTCACCAACTGTTTCCCTGTTACTCTGAATTGGGGAGATTATATTTCTCTGCCGGGAAAACGATGCCAACTTCAGCTGGGCATTGAGAATAATGGCCCACTGCCCTAGCCCCGTGGTCGGCAAACCGCGGCTCGTGAGCCCCATGCGGCTCTTTGGCCCCTTCAGTGTGGCTCTTCCACAAAATACCACGTGTGGGCGCGCACGTACAGTGCGATTGAAACTTCGTGGCCCATGCACAGAAGTCGGTATTTTGTGGAAGAGCCACACTGAAGGGGCCAAAGAGCCGCATGTGGCTTGCAAGCCTCAGTTTGCCGAGCACTGCCCTAGCCGGTTGGCTCATAGGATACAGCATTGGCCTGTGCACCGAAGGGTCTTGGGTTCGATTCCTGGTCGGGGCACATGCCGGGGTTGCAGGCTCGATCCCCAGTAGAGGGTGTGCGGGAGGCAGCTGATCAATGATTCTCTCTCATCACTGATGCTCTCTCTCTCTCCCCCTCTCCCCTCCTCTCTGACATCAATGAAAACATATTTAAATAATAATAAAAACCTGTAAAAATGCGGTGGGCGAATGTCTGTGTGTGATCGCTAACAGGATTGAGGCAATGGGTTGAAATGGTCTTTTCTTTCCCAGGGATTCACCACGGCAGCAGCGATGACCAGAGGACGCCACGTGCAGAGCCGTGTTTCCGGAGGGAGAACTGAGACCCGAGACGGTGAGTGGCTTATTCCACGGGAGGACCAGGTGCTCTGACTCGCGTCGGAGACGCTGCTGACGGGTCACATGCAAAATCCTCGCTTAGCAGCTACGAGGCTCCTGGCTTACGGACGAGGAAACCATGCCCACGGCTCCCAGTCCGAGGGCGGCTGTCCCCACAGGACGTGGACCTGGGGCATGAAGCAGGTCCCCTGGCCCACCCCTCCCTGTTCTCCTTCGACTGCGGCGTCTCCCTGGGGTTGAGGGAGGCTCAAGCCTCCTTCGTGGGCAAAAGTCATCCCTCGACATGAAGGACGGTTGACGTGTATTCACTTTAGCTGTGAGGTGTGTCCCAACCTGGTATTAAAAAATCTATGCAGTTTTGAAAATATAGATTTCAGAGAGGAAGGGAGAGGGAGATAGAAACATTAATGATGAGAGAGAATCATGGATTGGCTGCCTCCTGCCCACCCCACACTGGGATCGAGCCCACAACCCGGGCCTGTGCCCTGACCAGGAATGGAACCCTGACCTCCTGGTTCATAGGTCAATGCTCAGACACTGAGCCACGCCGGCCGGGCTGTGCAATTTTTAACTCAGAAGAAAACAAAACAAACCAACACTAACTCCTTTGCAGGCGTGTACTTTCCGTTTCCTCGGGACCACCATCCATCCATTTAGTTCTTTTGTTCGTTCATGGAGCCCCCACGGCGAGGCATGCACCCCCGAGAGGTCGTGGGAATCCCAAAACGAATACCCCGAGTCCTTGGTGCCATGGGCTTCAGGGAGGAGGAATGAGAGCAGGTTGTGGGAGAAGGGTGTTCGGGGGAAAAGCCTTTGGAGATGAGAACAGAGATTAATTAAACCGAGAACAGAAGCAACTGAAAGTGGATTGAGAGTCTCCAGCAGGCACTGTCGGGTCACCTAGGCGGCGATGGGAAACGCAGGCGGCTTTACTCTGTGGGAAGGATGTCATGACCTTGTGTGTGATCAACCCAGAAGGTGTCTTATAGGACATACTAGAAGCCGTGTGCACGAATCTGTGCGCGAGTAGCTCGCTGCCGTCTGCCTGAGCTGGGCCACCCCGCCCTCTGCCACCCGTAGCTCTCTGCGCTCATAGCTCGCTGCCCCGCCCTCCTGTAGCTCTCGCGGCTCGTAGATTGGTTGTGATGTTACGGTGCCCTGGCTAATTTGCATATTCCTCTATTCTTATATTAGACTGGAGGCCTGGTGCACGAAATTCTTGCACTCCCAGGGGCGGGGTGGCTCAGCCCAGATTGCGAGAGCGCACAGGCCAGGCGGAGGGACCCCACCGGTGCATTATCGGGGCCAGGGAGGGACACGGGAGGTGAGGGACCACGGGAGGGCTCCAGGGTGTGTCCGGCCCGTCTTGCTCAGTCCCATTGGCCAGACCCCAGCAGCAACCTAACCTACAGGTTGGAGCATCTGCCCCCTGGTGGCCAGTGCACGTCAATGCCACTGGTCTACTGGTCGACTATCTGCCCCCTGGTGGTCAGTGCACGTCATAGCGAGTGGTTGAGCGGCCTTAGAATATCATTAGCATATTACGTTTTGATTGGTTGAATAGAGGACCAGACAAATGGACACTTAGCATATTAGACTTTTATTATATAGGATTTTATTATATAGGATTTTATAAAACAGGATAGGTTGACCGTCACACAAACTTGGCATGATTTTCACTCTCCTGGTTTCATTCCTGCTGTCCCCACACAACTGATTCCACGCTCCCGGGTATTATTCCTCTCTCTCTCTTTCTCTCTCTCTCTCTCTCTCTCTCTCTCTCTCTCTCGGCTTTGACAGCGTCTGGCCCTCCCTGACCGTCTTCTCCAACATCCACTAACGTCGAAGCTTCCTTAGCTGTTTCCTTCTGGTCCGTTCCCCTGCCCTCTATCGCCGAGGAGATGCTTTCGTGTGAGAATATTTCCTGATCGAGCAAAATCCTGAGAGAAGAAAGGGCTGCTGGGTGGGAACTGCTCGCGACACACCGTCCCCGCATCTGTGTTGCACAGTCACACGCGTGTGTGGGTGGATCCAAGAGGGTCCACGATGGCGAAGCTCCGACGAGGCTGGGTCTCCATCCCTCGTCCCTCCACGCGCTCGCCCCGCAGGTTAGTGCCAGGACTGCGTGCCGTGTCCACCAGGAGCCATCCCCGCAGCCCCGGCTCCCCCTCACCTGAACTGTCCCCTGACCGGCAGGGTCTGTGGGACCCGAGGGCCCAGGCCGCACCCGCCCCGCGTGCTCCGGGAACGCTGGCTCTCAGGACCCACCAGCCGTCCCTCCTCCCCATGGAACGCGACGGGGACGTGGGCGCAGGACAGACAAGGATTCTGCAAATTGCGGCGCACCTTCACGTTCATGCTAGACCCGCGGTTCTCAACCTTCCTAACGCCGCGACCCTTTACTACAGTTCCTCATGTGGTGACCCCCAATTTCATTGTTACAAATGGAACATAATGAAAGCATAGTGATGAATCACAAAAACAATACGTAATTATAGATGTGTTTTCCGATGGTCTTAGGCGACCCCTGTGAAAGGGTCATTCGACCCCCAGAGGGGTCGTGACCCACAGGTTGAGAACCGCTGCTCTAGATGCACCCGCTGGTCTTGGGCGGCCAGTTCTCTGAGTTTATTAACTGACGTCGACGGGAAACCTGTTTCAGCCTTTCAGTCGCTGCCACGTCAGCACGGACCGCCTCTATCTCCCCTGCTCAGCGCTCTCCTCCCGGCCAGGGCTTGGGCCGATGGTGCCCGAGTCCCCGGCCTGTTGCTGTCACAATGGTCCTGTTCTGAAACCTCTGCCTACAGGCCTGGGAGGTGCGCCCATCGCGCTTTCTGCAGACGCCGAGCACAGGGCGCAGTTCCTGCTGATGACAGAGGCGGGTGCGCGCCCTACGGTGTTTGTAAAGACGTGGCCACAGCGTGAGGGGTTGGGACAGACCCCGGACGCACGCTGGGGGTGCGTGCGAGTCCCCAGGGTCGTAGCTTACATCGGTGTGTTTAGATTTTATCCAGAGATGAAGAGAGAGACGTCCCGGCCGCTGTGGCCTCCCCTCCTCCCCTCGTTCTGATTGGCTCAGTGGATAGAGTGTCGGCCTGCGGACTGGAGGGTCCCAGGTTCGATTCCAGTCAAGGGCACAGGCTCGGGTTACGGGCTTGATCCCCAGTAAGGGGAGTGCAGGAGAAGGCCAATCAAGAATTCTCTCTCATCATTGATGTTTCTATCTCTATCTCCCTCTCTCTTCCTCTCTGAAATCAATAAAAATATATGCTAAAAAAGTAATAAAAAGAAGGAAATCTCAAACAAACAAACAAAGAGGAAGGGAGAATCATGGGTCGGCTGCCTCACGCCCCACACTGGGGATTGAATCCAAAACCCGGGCATGTGCCCTGACCGGGAATTGAACCCAGGACCCTTCAGTCCACAGGCCGGCGCTCTATCCACTGGGCCACACCAGCTAGGGCTGTATCCCTTGTCTTATTACTATAGTGGATACTCAGTGGATGAATGAATGAATGAAACCATGAATCGAGTGTAACCGTTGGCTGCCTGGGTCTCAACTGGGGACGTGCTGTGGTCCCCAGAAAAGAGACACTGGAAAGCTGAGGGGCTCAGCAGAGTGACCCTGCACACCTGGCCAGCCCCCACCTCACCCTCACGCCCCCTCCTCACCTCCATACCCCACACCTCACCCCCACACCCCCCCATTCCTAATGAGGAGGTTGTTATCAAGGGACCCTGAGTCCCTGGGTCCCAAAAGCAGAGGCAAAGGTAAAACCTTTTATCTCTTTAACTTTATTTTAAAATAAAAAATCGCCTTAAAAATCGGATTGCCTTCGTGGAGGAGAAATAGATGCAAAGCCGGGTGGGGGAGGCCCGTCCTCTCGCCCGGACACGCACACTCAGCCGCGACCGGTCGTTTGTCATCTCTGCTCCTGCCCCGTCTCAGCGACGCGCGGCCAGCACGAAGCTATCCCCGAAGTGTCACTAATGACTCGGAACGTGAGAGCGTCTGTCAGAACCCAGCTCCGCTCGGCGGCAGGGGCCCGAAGCCGAGACGCAGGTTTAAATTACACAGAGCCGTGCGTCCTCATCGGAGCGGCCGCGACGTGAAATTGACATGGAACGGATCTGACAGTGAAATATTATCGCAAAGTCTCGAGAAGCAGGAGAGGGAATCCAGTCGTGTAACCGAAGGGAACGGGAGAAAATGGACCATCGATTTGTACCGACCGTCCTTCAAAGGCGGGTTCCCATGTGGGTCAGGCTCGTTCTGCACATAATTAGTTACCCCTGTTTCTCACATTTTCACTTAATCAATGATCAATCTCAGTCATCATTTAGCTGAATAATTAGGAAGTTTTCAGTTCGTGAGGAAGCCAAAACCAAGCAAAAAGTTGCAGAAGTGATTCGAGTCCAGGTTGCACCCAAGAACGTGGGTCCAGGGCTTGGCGTGAATTAGCAAGACTTCTTCAAGGCTCGAGGGAGAAGCCTGACGCTGGGCAGAGAGCCCGGGACCACGGACAGGTTCCCGAGTCTCTGCCTCTAGATTCCTGGGCTGTAAACCCTGAGCTGCCCACCCCCCTCCTTCATTCTCCCGAGGCATCAAGAAGACGTGAGGGAGGGAGGAGTGGGCGTGACTGAGCCAGCCGCACAGAGGGAGATGGGTAAGACTCTGACTTATCCATATAATGTGAAAAGGTCAGTGTGCTATAAGTGCGTTATCTATCTCTATATATAAAAGCCTAAGTGACCGTCTGACCATCCGACCGTCTGACCGGTAGCTATGACGCACAATGAGCACCAGGGGGCGGACACTCAATGCAGATGCTGACGAGCTGCAGTGACTTGACAGCTACGGTTCCCGGGTGACACACCCAGAACCAGAGAGGACAGAGCCTGATTCCAAGAACCGCCCCCCTCGCAATCCAGGACCCCTCAGGGGATTTAGAGAACTGGTTTCAGCCCAACCCCCACAGGCCAGGCCAAGGGACCCCAGAGGTGCACAAATTTGTGCACCAGGCCTTGAGTGCTTGAATGAAACTGCCATATAGCCCGGCCGGCGTGGCTCAGGGGTTGAGCGTTGACCTATGAACCAGGAGGTCACAGTTCAATTCCCGGTCAGGGCACAGGCCGAGGTTGTGGGCTGGATCCCAGTAGGGGGCGTGCAGGAGGCGGCGGATCCATGACTCTCTCGCCGTTGAGTTTCTCTGTTTCCCTCTCCCTCTCTGAAATCAGTAAGATCTTTATGTTTTAAGAAAACCTGCCCTACAGCTGATGGGCCGGAGCGACTGTAGAAGCCGGAGGAGGACCGTTTGCAGTCACACAGGGCAGGTGTACAGGGAGGGACTCGTGCCATCGCCATTCGTGAGGCTAGAACGTTCTAGACGCAGCCTGGGGCCTGAAGACGTGGGTCTGGTCGGAGTTGTGGGTGAGGCATCTACCGGGAAAGTCCGGAGGATGACTGGCAGGCTGAGAACCTGCGGCCCAAGCAGGCGGGCGTGGGGTCGGCTCAGCCGTTGTCTAGCTCCCCACGCGAGCTGGTCTGGAGTCGGGAGCTAATCCATGAGCCTGAGACCCTGTGGTTACAGCACAGCTGCTGGCTTACGACCCTGGGCGTTTTCTGAAATGACTCTCTCGTCATTGATGTTTCTCCGTTTCCCTCTCCCTCTCCCTTCCTCTCTGAAATCAATAAGATCTATATGTTTTAAGAAAACCTGCCCTATTTTGTATTTTTTTGTGTTAACTAATGAGTCATGGAATCTAAAGTGTGTCCCACCCTAAGAAGGTCCCAGGTAAAATTTCTCCGTCTTATAACAGAATCTATGCGGTAGATTCTACCACAGTATTCATCTCATTACCTGATAATTAGATGCTTATCCTGTTAAAGGAAGTAGCTGATTGTGCTATAAATCACAATCCGAGGCAAACGCTTTCAAATGCCTTTAATAATAATTACTTTTAGTCGCTCTAAATATATATTTAAATTATATTATAATTAGAAGCAATTGAGAATTTTAAGCTAATGCATTTTAAAGCAATTAGACCGTTACCACACATTTTAAAAATTCATTATGTAGAAAGTAAATGATGAGATGCATTGGACATGGATGAGAGTGAGAACTACGCTGACAGGCAGGAGCTGAAGGGTAGACCCATCCCCACAACCACGGCCACGGCCATGGCCACGGGCTCAGAACCTGCTGCTGAGCTCAAGAACGCAGCTTCCCAGGAGAACGGCAGTTTAGTGTGGAACAGCGGTCATTTTTCAGTTCTTCTTCTTCTTTTTAATCCTCACCTGAGGATTTCTTAGACAGAGTGGAAGAGAGAGGGAAAGACAGATAGAAACATCGATGTGAGAGAAACACATCAATTGATTGCCTCCTGCGCACGCCCCAACCAGGGCCCAGGCTGGGGAGGAGCCTGCAACCGAGGTGCGTGCCCTTGACCAACTGAACCCGGGACCTGCAGGCCGTCGCTCTATCCACTGGGCCGAACTGGCCAGGGTTATTTTTCAGTTCTTACTTCAGCGTCAGAAACTGGGCCTGTCCATTCTGTGTTGAAAACCAATCCTATATAACAAAAGCCTAATATGCTAAGTGTCTGGTCGACCAGTTGGCTGTTCAACCAATCAAAGCGTAATATGCTAATGATATACTAAGGCTGCTCAACCGCTCGCTATGATGTGCACTGACCACCAGGGGACAGACGCTCCGGCCAGTAGACTAGTTTGCGGCTGAGTTCCTGCCAATTGGGACTGAGTGAGACAGACCAGACACGCCCTGGAGCCCTCCTGTGGTCCCTCCCTGGCAGGCCAACCTCCCGCATCCTCCCTGGCCCCAATCGTGCACCAGTGGGGTCCCTCAGCCTGGTCTGCACCCTCTCACAATCCGAGAGCTGGTTTCGGCCCGACAGCAGAAGCACCAGTCACTATGATGCACACTGACCACCGGGGGGCAGACGCTTAATGCAGAAGCTGTCCCCCGTGACAAGTGCACCCCCAGTGCACAAATTTTGTGCACCAGGCCTCTAGTAAGATATAACCAAACAGATGTACAATTATATTTAGGGTTTATTGTTTTGGTTAAAAACTGAACCCTTTTCACCTAAAACAACACCTTTCAGGGATGTAGAATCTTCCTCTGCACATGAAACAGCTTGAAGCAGTGTTCCCTGCGGCCTGGTCTGTCCGATGAGCGTTCCCCTCTCCTGGGCACTGGCCACCCCGCAGCCCTGCCCTAAGGGTTGGCATAGATTTAAGAAGCCTGGACTCTGTTGGTCAAGTTACACAGACCAAGAGACGGCCAAGGAAACAAAACTGCTCTGTTCCATGGGTTTATGCAGATTTCCTTCACGTATAATTCGATTAAGTAAAAACAGAATCAAAATCATCACTTATCTCCCTAATCCTCAAACATCTCCATTTCCCAGACACCAGCCTGCCTTTCCATGTCTTCCACTTTCTTTTTTTTCTTTAAAGATATTTTATTGATTTTTTACAGAGAGGAAGGGAGAGGGATAGAGAGTTAGAAACATCGATGAGAGAGAAACATCGATCAGCTGCCTCCTGCACACCTGCTACTGGGGATGTGCCCGCAACCCAGGTACATGCCCTTGACCAGAATCGAACCTGGGACCTTTGAGTCCGAAGGCCGACGCTCTATCCACTGAGCCAAACCGTTTAGGACCCATCTTCCACTTTCCATTGTGACCTATTTCCCCCCCCCTCCCCGCCCCCGCAATCTGCTCCCTTCTCCCCCCGCCCCCCCAATCTGCTCCCTTCTCCCCCCGCCCCCCCCAATCTGCTCCCTTCTCCCCCCGCCCCCCCCAATCTGCTCCCTTCTCCCCCCGCCCCCCCAATCTGCTCCCTTCTCCCCCCGCCCCCCCTGCAATCTGCTCCCTTCTCCCCCAGCCCCCCCCAATCTGCTCCCTTCTCCCCCCGCCCCCCCCAATCTGCTCCCTTCTCCCCCCGCCCCCGCAATCTGCTCCCTTCTCCCCCCGCCCCCCCAATCTGCTCCCTTCTCCCCCCGCCCCCCCCAATCTGCTCCCTTCTCCCCCCGCCCCCCCCAATCTGCTCCCTTCTCCCCCCGCCCCCCCAATCTGCTCCCTTCTCCCCCCGCCCCCCCCTGCAATCTGCTCCCTTCTCCCCCAGCCCCCCCCAATCTGCTCCCTTCTCCCCCCGCCCCCCCCAATCTGCTCCCTTCTCCCCCCGCCCCCCCAATCTGCTCCCTTCTCCCCCCGCCCCCCCCATCTGCTCCCTTCTCCCCCCCGCCCCCCCAATCTGCTCCCTTCTCCCCCCGCCCCCCCAATCTGCTCCCTTCTCCCCCCGCCCCCCCCAATCTGCTCCCTTCTCCCCCCGCCCCCCCAATCTGCTCCCTTCTCCCCCCGCCCCCCAATCTGCTCCCTTCTCCCCCCGCCCCCCCAATCTGCTCCCTTCTCCCCCCGCCCCCCCAATCTGCTCCCTTCTCCCCCCGCCCCCCCCAATCTGCTCCCTTCTCCCCCCGCCCCCCCCAATCTGCTCCCTTCTCCCCCCGCCCCCCCCAATCTGCTCCCTTCTCCCCCCGCCCCCCCCAATCTGCTCCCTTCTCCCCCCGCCCCCCCAATCTGCTCCCTTCTCCCCCCGCCCCCCCCAATCTGCTCCCTTCTCCCCCCGCCCCCCCAATCTGCTCCCTTCTCCCCCCGCCCCCCCCCAATCTGCTCCCTTCTCCCCCCGCCCCCCCCAATCTGCTCCCTTCTCCCCCCGCCCCCCCATCTGCTCCCTTCTCCCCCTGCCCCCCCAATCTTCTCCCTTCTCCCCCCGCCCCCCCAATCTGCTCCCTTCTCCCCCCGCCCCCCCAATCTGCTCCCTTCTCCCCCCGCCCCCCCAATCTGCTCCCTTCTCCCCCCGCCCCCCCTGCAATCTGCTCCCTTCTCCCCCAGCCCCCCCCAATCTGCTCCCTTCTCCCCCCGCCCCCCCCAATCTGCTCCCTTCTCCCCCCGCCCCCCCAATCTGCTCCCTTCTCCCCCCGCCCCCCCATCTGCTCCCTTCTCCCCCCGCCCCCCCAATCTGCTCCCTTCTCCCCCCGCCCCCCCAATCTGCTCCCTTCTCCCCCCGCCCCCCCCAATCTGCTCCCTTCTCCCCCCGCCCCCCCAATCTGCTCCCTTCTCCCCCCGCCCCCCAATCTGCTCCCTTCTCCCCCCGCCCCCCCAATCTGCTCCCTTCTCCCCCCCGCCCCCCCAATCTGCTCCCTTCTCCCCCCGCCCCCCCCAATCTGCTCCCTTCTCCCCCCGCCCCCCCCAATCTGCTCCCTTCTCCCCCCGCCCCCCCCAATCTGCTCCCTTCTCCCCCCGCCCCCCCCAATCTGCTCCCTTCTCCCCCCGCCCCCCCCAATCTGCTCCCTTCTCCCCCCGCCCCCCCCAATCTGCTCCCTTCTCCCCCCGCCCCCCCCAATCTGCTCCCTTCTCCCCCCGCCCCCCCCCAATCTGCTCCCTTCTCCCCCCGCCCCCCCCAATCTGCTCCCTTCTCCCCCCGCCCCCCCCATCTGCTCCCTTCTCCCCCTGCCCCCCCAATCTTCTCCCTTCTCCCCCCGCCCCCCCAATCTGCTCCCTTCTCCCCCCGCCCCCCCAATCTGCTCCCTTCTCCCCCCGCCCCCCCATATCTGCTCCCTTCTCCCCCCGCCCCCCCAATCTGCTCCCTTCTCCCCCCGACCCCCCCAATCTGCTCCCTTCTCCCCCCGCCCCCCCAATCTGCTCCCTTCTCCCCCCGCCCCCCCAATCTGCTCCCTTCTCCCCCCGCCCCCCCCAATCTGCTCCCTTCTCCCCCCGCCCCCCCAATCTGCTCCCTTCTCCCCCCGCCCCCCCAATCTGCTCCCTTCTCCCTCCGCCCCCCCAATCTGCTCCCTTCTCCCCCCGCCCCCCCAATCTGCTCCCTTCTCCCCCCGCCCCCCCCAATCTGCTCCCTTCTCCCCCCGCCCCCCCCAATCTGCTCCCTTCTCCCCCCGCCCCCCCAATCTGCTCCCTTCTCCCCCCGACCCCCCCAATCTGCTCCCTTCTCCCCCCGCCCCCCCCAATCTGCTCCCTTCTCCCCCCGACCCCCCCAATCTGCTCCCTTCTCCCCCCGCCCCCCCCAATCTGCTCCCTTCTCCCCCCGCCCCCCCAATCTGCTCCCTTCTCCCCCCGCCCCCCCCAATCTGCTCCCTTCTCCCCCCGCCCCCCCAATCTGCTCCCTTCTCCCCCCGCCCCCCCAATCTGCTCCCTTCTCCCTCCGCCCCCCCAATCTGCTCCCTTCTCCCCCCGCCCCCCCCAATCTGCTCCCTTCTCCCCCCGCCCCCCCAATCTGCTCCCTTCTCCCCCCGCCCCCCCCAATCTGCTCCCTTCTCCCCCCGCCCCCCCCAATCTGCTCCCTTCTCCCCCCGCCCCCCCCAATCTGCTCCCTTCTCCCCCCGCCCCGCCCAGGCTCCCTCTGGGTGGCCAAGTCCCCAAAGTAGCGGGGAGGAAGCGGGAAGCCGCCTTTAGCTCCAGAAGCTGCCCACCTACTCCTTCCCCGGAAGGCAAGTTAGAAACCAAAGGATATTCCTCACAATTAGCTCCCAAAGGTGTTTTTAAATCATGTCCCTCGCTAGCTGGCCTGTTAGGCACCTGCATCTTGGGATGTTCAGGCAACGTGATTCATTATAACATGAAGTGTACGTATTTTCAGGGCCTTACAGCTCAACTAGTGACTGGCATTGTTTACCCGTTTATGCCTAAAGGCCAACAGTTCTAATCAGCGTTCCCCTCGCTCCCGTGAATGGGGAGCCGTCGGCCATGAATATGATTTGCTGGTGTCAGCGACCTTTACTGCAGGTGTGACCTCTGCTCACAGGTTATTCAACGAAACCGTAAACACTCTTCAAGATTTTTCTCCATAAAGTACCATTGGTAGATGCATTTCCCCCCTAGATATACTGCAAACTTTCAGTGTTAGGCACAGGAAATCTTTATAAAAACACGTCAAAAACCCTTACTTTAAACAAATAAAATAAAATTTCATTTACGTATTTGTTTGTTTTTGAAATATGTTTTGTATTGACTTCAGAGAGGAAGGGAGTGGGAGAGAGAGAAACAGGAATATCAGTGATGAGAGAGAATCATGGATCGGCAGCCTCCCCCACGCCCCACACTGGGGATGGAGCCCACAACCCAGGCCTGTGCCCTGACCCGCAATCGAACCCTGACCTCCTGGTTCTTAGGTTGATGCTCAACCACTGAGCCACGCCGGCCGGGTTTAAATTTCATTAAAAAACCCCTTGTCTGAGTCTGTACGCATTTTCAGAGAAATGCTTGTGTAACAAACAGCCCCCCTTAAAAAAGGATTTGTGTCCACTCTAATGTACTAAGCTACCCATTTTGTTAATCAAATTTTCCTAAAATGGCAAATACAATATTTAGTAGTGCTCTTTAAGTGTTGCAAAGATATTTAAGGGCTCCAAGATCATGACAAATGATTTTATTAGCTGCTTCACCTCATGTTTTATTGCTTTATACAATATTAATCAAATTATCAGCTATTCTGTTAGGGTTTATAATGGTTATTGCAACAAAAACAAGTGAATTTTCTGAGAGTTCTTGACAGTCATTAACACATGATTATGTGACTAAAATATGACTGTGAGGAGAAACTATACAATGAGAAAGACATGCTTTTTGTGGCTACCGAAGTCAATACCTTCTAACGCAGCCAAATTAAACTAGCCTCCCCGCCAGGGTGGCCCAGTGGTTGAGCGTCCTCCCGCGCACCAAGCGGCCAGGCCACCTGTTCGATTCCCGCTCAGGGCACGTGCCCTGGTTTCAGGCTCCATCCCCAGTGGGGGGCGTGCAGGGGGCAGCGGACCCATGATTCTCTCTCACATTGATGTTTCTCTCTCCCTCCCTCCCCCTCTATCTTCTCTCTCTCTTTCTCTCGCTCTCTCTCTCAAATCAATAAAAACATATTTAAAAATCGCTTTAGTTTAGTTCGTTGAAATCCACGCTCAGCAGTAAGAATTAGAAAGAAATAAACTAGCAGTGACTGTTAACTTGGAGACGGTCCGGTCCTTCACGCCTGAGCATCCTGAGCGGTTGGCAAAGGGAAGAGGCATTTATCCTCCTGTTAGGGGATCCGCAGTGAAGTGCGGGGACCCCGAGTGACAGGGAGGCAGCAGTCCCTTTCCTGAAATTATCGGGGACCACAGGCCTACTCGCATCATGTTTATCCCTCAAGAGATTCAAGGATGAATCACTGAAAAAAAAAACACATTTAAATTCCAGGCACTTGGAGGACATAATCCTGTGAAGTAGGGGGCTGACCACAGGCCCAAAGCGCCCAAAGAACCAGCGGCCTGGGTGCCAGGAGCCGAGCAAGTCAAGGAAAAGCCCTCGCGACACGAGAAAACACAGAACCAGCAGGAGGGAGGCCTCGGTGGAGGGGGGGAGCTCCTCTGGGCTGGTCACATTTCAGTCCCTGAGACCATCCGGCTTCGCTGTGCGCTGGGCTTGAAACGCAGCCCAGAGCTCTCGGGCAGATTTAAGCATTTGGCCGGACTCCACAAGGTTGTGCAGAACCGCCTCTAACTGCTGGGCATTAATATTCAGGTTTATTAACTCGGAATCCGAGAACGGCGCCGTATCGGGAGGGTGGGTGTCTGACGACCTGCCCGTACGACAGCAGTGAAAGCAGGAAGGACCCAGACGAGGAGAGAGAACAAAAGCAAACGAATAGGAAACCTGGCAGGAGGCGATTGAAACCGCCCGGAGATGCGTGAAATGACGTAGAAAACGGTCCAGACAGCCTGTGCTCCTGCTGATTGAAGTGGACGTCTGCGGAGTCCGCCACCCGACGGAAATAATGGTCAGAAATGAGGGTGGGGGGCGGGGGGGTGGGGAAGGAAAGGATAATACGTTTGCTGATATGATTAGAAAGAAACTCATCCATGTGATTGCAGATGCCACTAAGGTACTTACAGTTACAACACTTATTGACATTAGGAGCTAATTGATAACGAGAACAGCTTTATGTGAATTTAACGTATATTGTGCCAGTTAGAGAAACCTTATGAAAATGAAAAGTGAGACGATGTGTTTAAGGACGTACATACAGGACTGTACCTATTTTCAATTTCTTCTGTTGATCCCAATGAAACTTACTTTTTAGCTTATAAAAGTATGTTGGGCCCGTCCGGTGTGGCTCAGTGGCTGAGCATCGACCTATGAACCAGGAGGTCATGGTTCGATTCCTGCTTAGGACACAGGCCCGGGTTGTGGGCTCCATCCCCAGTGTGGGGCGTGCAGGAGGCAGCTGATCCACGATTCTCTCTCATTATGTTTCTGTCTCTCTCTCCCTCTCCCTTCCTCTGAATCAATAAAAGTTTATTTTTTAAAGGTATGTTGGCTTGCTCTGTGGCCATAGTTCTGCTAGTTGATTATATCGCCCTGACCTTCCTCTGGCCGAGTCGGGGCGGCACCTGCTCTGAGAGCCCCCGGCAGCCGCGCCCCTCAGAGCAGGGCGCCCGCGTGCGTTTCCCGGCCACTCCAGTGACCGGAGCGAAAGGAGTGAACACTTCCCAGCTGGAAGCTCCTCGCGGATTAAAGAGCCGCGTCCACCCCTCGGTGGTGGACATCACGCTGAGCTCTGACCGACCGTCTTGTTCCGTCCGGGATCTCGTTTCCTCGTGGCGTCTTCCCTTCCTGCCCCGACTCAGCTTCTGTGGAAAGGCAGTCCCTTCTGGAATGGAATCCGCACCCCTGAGCCTGGGCCTGGGAGCCTCTTCAATTTATCGCAAACAAAGAGCGTGAGCTCCCAGGGAGTGACTTGGCACTCGGGCTCCCCCAGGGACTGGGTGTCTGTTCCCTTCTCCATGCACATCCCCCGGGGACGGGGGCGACGACGGTAAGGGCCCCGCAGCGTTTCCCGAAGCTGCTGCCACCGGGGATTTAACGAAGCCGCGTCCCCTCGGAACCCCTGATGCTCGGGAATATAAAGGTGTTGGCGCCAGAAATTCAGGGATTTTTTATTCTCTATGTCCGTGGTCAGCAAACCACAGCTCACAAGCCACGTGCGGCTCTTTGGCCCCTTGAGTGTGGCTCTTCCACAAAATACCACATGCGGGCGCACGTACAGTGCGATTGAAACTTCGTGGCCCATGCACAGAAGTCGGTATTTTGTGGCATTTTCAGGGAAACCTGGCGGGAGGCTGCGCGTGGGAAACACCTGGTGTGCGCGTCAGGGGCACCGTGGCAGTGCCTGGATGGTTCACTGTCCCGTCCGCGGGCCGTCCAGCCCCGGGGCCTGGCACGGTGTCGCTCGGCGGGAGGCAGATGGGCTCTCGCAGGAGGAGGCAGAAGAGTTTCACGAAGATGCTCTTTATAAATACGGCGAAGAGGAGGTGTCACGAGAGCCGTGGGTCTCCGCCAACCTGTCTCCCCTGGGATGGAGGGCCAGGGGGACACCCAGACCTTCGGGGGAGACGCCCAGAAAGCTGAGACCTGGGAGAGGAGTGAGTGCGGCCCTGGGAACTCAGAGAATCCGCGGGCGCAGCCAGGAGACACCTGAGCCGCCACCTTCTCGTCCTTGTCTTCCCATCGGATGGGGTTTCCCATTGACCAGAGCGACAAAGGCAGGATGCACGGCCGCCTCCACTGGCCGATTCCGTGTGTGACATCTGCCCTCAATTTCCACCCAGAACAGTTGCCTGAGAAATAGCCACCTCCTGCTTTGGGGCGACACTAGATGCCCTATGAACATGCGTATCACACAGCCCAACACATGGCATTTACATTTTAGGGTGAATTGGTCACACCACTAACCTGCTTTAATTTTGAAATGTTTCCTCTCTATTTATTTCATCAGCAAATACCAAACATTGTAGGAAAAAAATAATTTCTGTGGATTGAATAGAAGTGATTTCACAATCATCTTACAAATGTGTTTCTTTCTGCTGCTCTCTGTGTCCTTGGAGAATTTAATATGCACTCAGGTCTTTATTATGCAGAAATGGTTCCATCTCTAACAATGTGCATGGAGACCAGGCCTCTCAGAACAGGCATCACAGAGGGAAAAAACCCACCCCACGTGGACGCGTCTTCATTTTCTCTCCTCTTAAGCCAGTTTTCTCCATGACGACGTGTTAAAATTACACGACTTCAGTTATCCTTTGAAAAATGAATGGAAACAGCTCTTTCTTTTAAATAACAAAAACGCAAATTCCTTCTCTTACTTCATTTTAATAACTGGGTCCTGCACTTCCACGCCCCCAAACACAACACTTTCTTGAGCAGCTTCTGGGGGGAAAGTGTAGAGAGGATCGTGGATTCTTTTGGGACAAAAGAATCTTAAATATTAGTGTTCGGTTCATAAGACCAGACACAGCACGTAACATGATTTTCCCAGTATCCACTCGGCAGCAGGTGCCACGGCTTGACGCCCGATGGACTTGGGTGGGTTTCCAGAACCCGATTTCCAGGATGCTGGGCCGTGTGGGCGTGTGCATGTGGGTGTGTAAGTGGGTCTAGACCAGTGGTTCCCAACGGGGGGCACATGCTCCACGGGGGAGGGGCAATTTGATTTTTAAGGGGGGCCAATCGAGAATGAGTTATTAACAGTGAATGTTTTACATTCCTTATGGTCATAGGGGCCTCATATACAGCATATAAATAGATATTGTGCCATATTTATGCATTTCAGTTCTCTATTATATGTTTTGAAACGTTGTTATTTTTTCATATCACTTCATATTATTATTATTTTTTAACAATTTCTTAGTGATTTCTTCCTCAGAACTTCCACTGTCCTTTCGTTCTTTTACTTTTCTCTTTCATGGCTGCCACGTTCTTTGGGAGATTTAGACCAAGTTCATGGCCTTTTAGGCTTCCTCCCCGTGAATAGGGGCTCACTTTGAACAATAAGGATTATATGTCTGGAGGGGGCATCAGGATGTTAGAGATGCTCATGGGGGCGTGGCCAGAAGAAGGTTGGGAGCCACTGGTCTATACACCTGGAGTCTTACCGTTGCCTCTGACCGGGATGATGCTGTCTGCAGATGTATGAAGTACGGAGCTGATTGGATGGTCATGGGCTGATTGACAGTGTGGTAGCTCCACCGTTTTCCTCTGACTGGGATGATGCTGTCTACAGATGGTGCTGATTGGATGGACAGTGTGGCATCTTCCCTCTCTCCAAGGCCCTGAAGAAGTTGTCCCGCCCCCTCCACCCTGCATATTATTTTTCCGAGGAAATGCCAGCCAGTTTCAGACACTTGCAGGCTGCTACCCTGGGGAGGGTCTCCTCCTGTGTAAAGTCCGAGGCCCTGGGTTCACGTTAATGAGCGACAGAGAGGAACCCGACCATGACTGTAAACGCTGAAAGGAGGGAGGGCAGTGACTCACTTGTAGCTCGTTGAGCCGTGTTACAAGCGGGACAGGAACCTTTCGTTTTGTCAAATTACTAGTGGCCCGGTGCACATATTCGTGCACATTGAAAGGAAATTAACTGGAAGAAATATTTTAATATCGCCATTCGCCCTTTCTCTATAATAGAAGTGTCAACCAAATTCACGATCGACAATGACACGCGTGTGCGATTGGCGTCAGCGAGAGCTTTATGTGTATTACACATGCACAAGTCAACTTAGCCTTTTATAGATATGGAATAAACTTGCTTAACTAGACCTGCTTTCTGATGTAGCTAAACTTTCTCCAGCCCAGTGAAGCACCGCAACTTCTCTTTCAGGTCATTGTCAGCAACACAGCAGTAAACATCAACGCAAAGCAGATTATTATTGTAGATCACCAGGGAGAACAAAGGGTGAAATATTTAACTGCAGCCGTGTCTGACTATATTCTGTGCAGTGAGAAAACCTGAAGTCATTTTCAAGGTCCACCATTTCTTTCTTCTTTTAGTCTGGTCAAGTTTCTAAGCTTTCTGAATCTCCATTTTCCAGCTAATGAAAAGAAAACAGGATTCCACCAAGTCTCCTATCTACCTACTCCAGGACTTCCGTGAGGGTCAAATGAGATGAGGCACGTGAAAACGCTTCACAGATATTTGGTTAAAGTGTGAAATGTTTGCACCTGGCTGTAAAGCAAGTCATGTTCCTGGGCTGAAGATACTCCAAGGAGGCTAGTCGCTAGGGAGAGGAAGCCGGGAGTTGCTACGTGATGTCATTACCCGGATGGAGGGAAGGACACTTAGCATATTAGCCTTTTATATATATACTAGAGGCCCGGTGCACGAAAATTCATGCACTGGAGGGGGGATCCCTCAGCCCGGCCTGCTACAGTTCAGGAGCCCTCAGGGGCGGGAGGCGACCTGACCATCAGGGGAAGGCGATGCCCCATCACACCTCTGCTGCTGCCACTGGCGGCAGCACAAGCCTCGGCCGGCCCTGGTTACCTGAGCCTCGGGCGGCCCTGGTTACCTGAGCCTCGGGCGGCCCTGGTTACCTGAGCCTCGGGCGGCCCTGGTTACCTGAGCCTCGGGCGGCCCTGGTTACCTGAGCCTCGGGCGGCCCTGGGCGGCTGGGGGGCTGAGGGCGGGTCCGGCCACACCCTACCACCCCCAGCAGGGCTGAAAGGACTGGGGGACTCCGGCACGGCTGAGGGGACTGGGCGCTGCCATCTTGGCAATTTGCAGATTCCCTCTTTATTAGATAGGATTGGTCGGCTCAAAGCAGAAAGGTGTGGGTTTGGAAACGAAGTGGAAAGTTTTCCTGAGCGTTTTCCCTCTCCCTCCCAAAAGACAAGAAAGTCTAGAAAATGTGAAGCTGTCCCTCAGGGTCCACAGGGAAAGCTCGAGACCGGAAGACAAAGCTTGTTTCTGCTTGAAAGCCGCTGGGGCGCTCACCAAACCCGGAACCTAAGGGAACCGCAGCTTTCCCTCAGGACCAGAGGGATATAGGGGCCCAGGCCTTCCTGCTCTCCCCGCGGCTGGTGGTCCTGCGCGATTACAGTCTCTCCTGGGAGCAGGGATGGGGTCTCCGAGGGGAAGGGAGGGGTGTGTAAGCTCTGCTCCTGACCCAGACGCTGGGCAGGTGTGTGGAGGGCAGCCCCGCGTGACCCCTGCAGGCAAGGGCGTGAAGCGGGCGGAGGCACCCTGGGCTGGACCAGCACCACCTGGGCTCCAGGTGGCTCCCTCTGAGGAGATGCTGGGCAGACAGCCCCCCTGAGCGATGGAGGGAGAACGTGCCTCCCCAAAGGCTCAGCGGCCGAGCAGCCGGGCGGCTCCCAGCGGTGATGCCCTGGGGTCCGAGGCCACACCCAGGGTCAGACAGGGCAAGCCACACACCATGAGAGAAAAGCCTCACCCACACTTCCATCAGCTAACTGGGTACACGGCCACCCGTCCCATTCATTCTCGTTTCATTCTCACCTATAAGCAAGGATGACAGGCGTGCGTTCCGGTCCGGAGCGTGCGGAATCACAGACTGCTCTCTAAGCACTTTCTATTTTAGCCCAGGCCTTTCATCACGGGGCACAGCGACAGCCTTTCTTTCTGGGTCTGTACTGTTCTCTTCTTATTGAAAAAAATTTTTTTAATCCTCACCCGATGATGTTTTCCCATTGATTTTTAGAGAGAGCGGGAGGGAGAGGGAGAGACAGAGAGAAACACCGATGTGAAAGAAACACATCGATTGGCTGCCTCCTGCACGCGCCCCGACCAGGGCCTGGGCCGGGGAGGAGCCTGCAACTGAGGTACGTGCCCTTGACCGGAATCGAACCCAGGACCGTTCAGTCCGCAGGCCGACACTCTATCCATGGAGCCAAACCAGCTCAGGCTGTACTATTCTCTGCTTAAGCCCCCCCCCCCCCGCACCCCCCTCCAGCACCCCCCCCCCCCGTGAACACTGGTGTGATGCACAATCATTCATAGCAGCTCTTGCCAATCCAGTGGGCACATACAGAAACAGCCTTGGGGGGGTCAAATGTAACGTGAGAATAAAAGCAATGCACACGGCCCGGAATTCAAAGCAGATCCTGCCCTTGGTCTGCGTCGTGGCGCTGACTGATCCTCTGTGAGGAGATGAGGTTCAGCAGCATCTTACACGACAGAAACACGTGGAGGCCATCGGAAACACCTGCCGTTTATGGGGAGATGACGTACGGAATCTGACATTTTAGAAGTTAAAAAAATACACAGGGAAGAAAACGCTGAGAAGTTGTGATGGAGTCTTTTTTAAATTAAGTCTTTACAACGGAAAACGACACTGATTTTCACTCCCCTTCCCCCAGTTTGAATGACAGGGTCCGTTTTGTTCTGGGAATTAAGTTTTGACTTTTTAAAGGCAAATTGGGACAATTTCGCTACGGAAAAGACCCGTGCAAAGAGTTTGTGGTGAGTAGTCACTGAAAGACCTCGGGGTCCTAACAGCGCAGGTTGCGATGCTGGAACCAATATTCAAAGTCAGATGATCGTTCACCAAATACAGGAGGCCCAGGAGAGTTGGAAACCTAGGCCAGTGATGGCGAACCCTTTGAGCTCGGCGTGTCAGCGTTTTGGAAAACCCTAACTTAACTCTGGTGCCGTGTCACATACAGAAATTTTTTGATCTTTGCAACCATAGTAAAAACAAAGACTTATATTTTTGATATTGATTTTATATATTTAAGTGCCATTTAACAAAGAAAAATCAACCAAAAAAATGAGTTCGCGTGTCACCTCTGACACGCGCGTCACAGGTTCGCCGTCACTGGTCTAGATGCTCGTGGGTAGAAACTGCTGGTCCGACTTCCGACAAACGCGTCACAGGACCCGAAGGAAGACGGACGACTGTCGCACTTTCTATACCGAGTTAGCTCCTTAATGACGTGTCCTGACTCATACGCTGTTGTCTTTATTCTAACGATGCCCGTAGGAAACCCTTTAGGCAGCAAATCGTCTGGGACTGACCACAGCCTTTCTGTTCTCTTGGTACAATTAGTTACAGACCTTTCTGTGCGCAGAGGAGATGGGACCGGCAAGAGCAGAAGAAACCTGGATTGGATTGAGGTTTTTTCCCCCCCAACAGACTCTATTTCTTTATTTTTTAGGGCAGTGATGGATTTACATAAAAGGTGGGGATGTGCTAGAGAGAGTCCTCACATCCTCTGCGTCGAATTCCCGTTATTAGCGTCTTTACATGAGTGTGGGCCTCTGTTAAAGTCAGTAAACCAACACGCACACGCTGTTCTGAAGTGACATCCATCTTCATTCGCCCGCCTCCGTGTTTATAATGTCCTGTGTCCGTTGCGAGATCCCATTAGAAACAAGTGACGAGTATTCATCGCGGCCACCGCCGCTCCCCCGAGTTTCTGTGTTTCTGTGGCCCTCGCAGAGCCGCAGGTCGGCCGGGATTCTGGAGGACGCCAGGCCGGCAGTGCCCGGCGTTTTCTCGTGACTAGAGGGGGAATCTGGATCTTGGGAGGAAAACCAATGGGCAAGGTGCCCATCACAGCACGACTCCCCCCTGGGGCTGCCGGCCTCCCTCCCCTCCCTTCTGCCTGGACAGTTGCCTCTTCTCTCCCACTCGGGTACGGATTTATTTCTCCATCTAGTCGACCGTTTCTCTATATCAGTATGGATTTGTGGATACTTTGATTTGCAGTTCATATATATATTTATATTTCAAAGAGGAAGGGAGAGAGACAGAGAAACATCAATGATGAGAGAGAATCATGGACCAGCTGCCTCCTGCACGCCTCCTACTGGGGATCGAGCACACAACCCGGGCCTGTGCCCTGGCTGGGAATCGAACCCTGACCTCCTGGTTCTTAGGTCGACGCTCACCACTGAGCCAACCGGCCAGGCTGGTTTGCTGCTAACAATGTTATTGCTCCAATGTTCCCCACCATGGCGTCGGCATTGCTTGGCGGCCGGGTCCCTGTAACTCCCTCTTTGTCAGCCCTTCCTTCCTTCCCGGGCACCGAAGACGATCCGGGGCCATCCTCATGCTCCCGCGTCAGCCCAGATCGTCCCGTTTCTCTCGGGACCCAGGTGCGGGGAGGGGGCCCGCTGGGTCTCCAGCCCCCTCAGCTGACACACCCAGGAAGTTAACGTGTCGAGTAACCCACTTGGGGGTGAGTTGTCATCCGTCAAATAAAATAGATGCTTTGCCTTAACACAGCCGAGACGTGTGAACTTGCTTAGCGCGACAAATAGTCCATTTTAATTTTCCTCTTTAAGGAAAACAGTGGGTGGAAGTGAACCATCATCTCCAGATTGATCACCGAAGGCAGGAAGAACAGCGAATCTCCGTATTTCTATTAAGTAAGAACAGACACACACGAGGCTGCTTTAAAATCAGTGTGTTTGAGTTCCTCCCGAAACATGATTCAGTAGAAATCTAAAGAGCGCTGACAGGCCCTGTGCTGTTTTATTTTGTGTTTTGCTTCCCTGTCAGGATGACAGTAAACCGCTCATTCATCAAAAGACGGAAGACAGGCGACGCTTCAGGTGCATTCAGTCAGTCAACCAGCACCGAATAGGAGGCTAAAGAACTTGGAGAGCCAGCCTGGCAGGGTGGCTCAGTAGTTCAGTGTCACCCTCTGAACCAGGAGGTCATGATTCGATTCCCGGTCAGGGCATATGGGGGGCGTGCAGGAGGCAGTCGATTCCCAGTGTGGGGTATGAAGGAGGCAGCCGATCAACAATTCTCTCTCATCATTGATGTTTCTCTCCCTTCCTCTCTGAAATCAATAAAAATACATTTTAAAAACAGAATTTAGGGTCAAAGGCAGTGTTTGCAGGATTGTCTCTTGCGCTTGCGTTTCCAGGTGGTTGGCCATGGTCCCTGGGCGTTGACCCCCCTGCAGTCAACGCCATTGCGTCTTCATTCCTCCTTGTAACTAGTCTTACCGTGTATTTAATAAATGTGTGAACAGCACCAAGCAGAAGTACATGCTTTAGGGGCCACATAAAAACAAAACCATCTGCACAGCAAAAGAAACCATCAACAAACGAAAAGAGAGCCCACTGTATGGGAGCACATATTTGCAAAGATACACCTGATAAAGGGTTAATATCCAAAATACATAAGGAACTCATACAACTTAACAGAAGGAAGACAGACAATCCAATAAAAAAATGGGCAAAGCACCTAAATAGACCCGTCTCCAAAGAGGACATACAGATGGTCAAGGGACATATGAAAACATGCTCCAAGTCCCTGACCATCTGAGAGATGCAAATTAAAACGACAATGAGGTGTCACCTCACACCTGTCAGGATGGCTGCCATCAACAAATCAACCAACGACAAGTGCTGGCGAGGACATGGTTGGAAAAGGAACCCCCGTGCACTGCTGGTGGGAACGCAGACGGGGGCAGCCACTGTGGAGAACAGCATGGAGTTTCCTCAAAAAAGTAAATATGAAACTGCCATTTGACCCAGTGATCCCACTTCTAGGAATATATCCCAAGAAACCCGAAGCACCAGTCAGAAAGGATATATACACCCCTAGGTTCATAGCAGCACAATTTACAATAGCTAAGATTTGGAAACAGCCCAAGTGCCCATCAGTAGACGAGTGGATGGATAAAAAGGCTGTGGTACATTCACACCAGGGAATACTACGCAGCAGTGAAAAAGAAGGATCTCTTACCCTTTGGGACAGCGTGGAGGGGCCTGGAGAGCACCATGCTAAGTGAAATAAGTCAGTCAGAGAAAGACAGGTATCCCAGGATCTCACTCACATGTGGAATCTAATGAACAAAATAAACTGATGAACAGAGTGGATCCAGAGACATGGAAGCCGGGAACAGAGTGTGGAATCTCAGAGGGAAGGTGGGGAGGGTGGCCGGGTGGGAGGTGACCAACCAAAGACCTTGTGTGCACGTATGCATAACCCACGGACACAGACAGTGGGGGGTGAAGGCCTGTGGGGGGCTGGAGGGGGTGCATGGGGGGAAGAAGGGACATATGTAATATTTTCCACAATAAAGAATTATTTTAAAAAGTATATACTTTAGAAAACACCTTATTTAATAAGAACAAAAAGAGAGAGGAGTGAAATATGGTCCAACTGACTTGGGAAAGATATTCCCAATTTTTAAATTTTCTTAGTTCACAAATAACATAAATATGAAATCAAATATTTTTGTCTCTTTACTGGCATTGTTTTCCCCTCCAGGATAAACCATTTTTCCAATAAACTTGTCATCACTAATATTATAGTGCTGGTGTGATAAGACGGTAGGTTTTTGCAATTCGGTTTGACAACTTCATCTCGGGACCATAAACTTATAGGGTTTATGCAACTGGCACGAGTTCCATTTAATTGAAATCCTTCCATTCCTCTATGAACATTTATCATCGAAAAAAAAATCAGATATGCATTTAAAAAATAAATGAGTAGGTTGAACGTTTAAACGTAGGTAGACCTTTAACTTTCTACAAAGTATATTCCTGGAAAACACGCTACCCATCTAACCTAGTTTCCCCTTTAAAACGATGTTCACATGTAAGGCTGGGGAGGGGCAAGCAGCAGGGAATGCCCCCACCAGGTCGCCAGCTGGTAAAAATGACGACTTTAGGACAGGCCGTGCGGTTTTCGGAAGGTTTCCTGCACCGTGGAGAACAGGAACACGTGGGAACAGTTAAGTCTACTCTTGAAGCTTTTTATGCGAAAGCTCTGGGGTGGCGGGAGGGGCAGGGTTAGATGGGACTGAGGAAGCGACCGGATGCGGCCACGTGCGTTCTCACCCGAGTGTGGAAATTCCCACGGTTCCGCTGGCCAGTGTTTCCCCAGCGTGTTCCCAGGGGCGTGAGTTCGGGGGACATTCATCGCTGTGATTCCAGTTAGAGTCCATCCAACTTCGGGGGATAATGGATCAAAGCAGCGATTGCCAACCTTCCTCATCTCGTGGCACATAAGCTAATGACTGATTGTGTGTGTGTGTGTGTGTGTGTGTGTGTGAGAGAGAGAGAGAGAGAGAGAGAGAGAGAGAGAGGCAGATATTGAGAGATTTTTCTCCAATCTAATTAAAAAGTCGGCATAATTTTGACTCATTCGCACCGGTCGGCTATGGCTGTGCGGCCTGTGGCCATTTGCTGACCGGACCATCTCGGGGAGGAGAGGCCGGCGCCCTGACTAAATGGTCAGGTGTTGCACGTTTTCACAATTCCTGTGGCCACCGGGCGGAAGTTACTGGATTAAACAAAAGAAACTGGTTCCTTTACTGAGAATGACAAGAGCCTTTAACATACAAACTTGCCTCAGGAAACTCTGAAAGAAAACATCGCCCTCACTGACTTGAGCCGAAAAACAAACTTTGAAAGCATGAAACTCCTTCGTGCTCATTACAGAGAGGGAGGGCGGTGCCTCTGTAGGCTCTACACGGGCCACGCATTCCACGGAAGCTCCCACAGTCCCTCCTGCATTGCTTCTTCTACATCTAACACCTCTCTCTCTCTCTCTCTCTCTCACACACACAACACAGTGATCATCTCAAGGTCAGTCCATTAGAAAAGGCAGAACGCTGATTCCCACCGACATCCAGTTCCCCATCTCGCTCGCTTCCAGTCGAAACAACTTTGGAAAACGTGTTGACATTGACGACCTTGTCTGTGTTAGACAGTAACCACAGCACAGCGACCAAGAGGCCTCACCACCAGCTCCACCCTCTCCATGCTGCTCCCCCCCCCCCCCCCACCGCCCCCGTCCCAGCCTTCCTGGCAGATGGACAAACTGGTTAACAACAGCGTGTTTGCGGCAGCCCCTCCACGACCGCCTTCCCTTTAGCCTCGTCTCAGAGACACTGTAGCGTCCAAAGCTCGGATCCACCGCCCTGGGTGCCGGTTGCCTAACAGATGCTCCGGAGCAGTCACACGAACTGTACCTGTGAGCTGCCCCCGCACGGCTGAGAGCAACAGCTCATCCCTCCTACCTGTGACTCCAGCCTCGCGCAAACACAAGTCCACACAACACAGCCCAGTCTCACGCCAGGAGATTGAACGAGGGACGGGCACAGCTCCCTTCAGGTTCCGGCATTTCCGCTAACTCAGCCCTTGAACTTGGGCAAAGCCACCGAGGCGTGGGCTTCGCAATGAAAAGGGGGATCGAAACCAGGCAGGAAAAGTAGCAACAGCTCTGATGTGTGGGTGCGGGAACCTGATCTTACAGCTCACAGGGTGAGCATCAGGCCTGTAACAGGGCGAGCATCAGGCCTGTGGCGTAGCTGTTCTAGAAAAAGCTGAATTATGCAGATAAAGCAACAAGGCAAGAAGCCTGTCATTTGGAGAAAAATGCTAACGCCAGCCGGGCACTCAGCCCCTTTCATCCAGCTGCCGGCTTCGCTCCGGATTTCCAAAGGCCCGTGGAGTGACGGCCAAGACGCCGCCTCGGGATGAGCACACTCGGGCCGAACACATCTGTCCAGACCGAGGCCGGAGCCGGGACCACCTGCGACCTCTACGCCCAGGGGCTTGGGGCTATTCTACGCCGACCACGCAGTGATGGGAGGACTCAGCAGCAGAAGATGAGCTAAAACCCTCTGAGAGTGATATTTGGAGTAAAAAAATAGGAAGTGTCAGCCCTGGCCGGTTTGGCTTCAGCCTGTGGACCGAAGGGTCCTGGGTTCAATTCCGGTCAAGGGCACGCACCTCGGTTGCAGGCTCGTCCCCAGTCTGGGGCCCTGGTTGGGGCTCGTGCAGGAGGCAACCAATCGATGTGTTTCTCTCACATCGATGTTTCTCTCTGTCTTTCCCTCTCTCTCTCACTCTCTCTAAAATCAATGGAAAAATATCCTCGGGTGAGGATTAAAAATAAATAAATAAATACATGAATAAATAAATAAATAAGAAGTGCCTGCGTGGAAGGCCGGGTGAAGAGTTTCGGGGGGAACATGGACCGTCAGTCGGCGGAAGAGAAACCGCAGGGGCAGGGGCAGGGCCGGTGTGTCCTTCATCGCCTGCCCTGTGTGCGTTCTTCGTCTGCACGCGTGTGGGGTGCGGCTCCTGGCAGGCGAGCCAGCCCTCGGGACAGGTATGCAGAGTGAAGAACCAACATCAAGATGATGAAAGGATTCGGCGATTAAAGCAAAACTATAGGCAGACGTGTAGCAAACATGACTTGGAACGGGGGGGGGGGGGGGGGGGGGGCGGTTCTTAGGGCTAAATATTCAAAAATGACGTGAAAGACCTCGGCCTCCCTCGGAAATAAAGGCCCCTGGGTAACTACGGTGCCCTTTCTCCTCCCACGACGCGTAAATTCCCACCACGTTTCTCCGTAGACGCTGTGTTTGCTTACACAGTGGTCACGTATTGATTTATTGTTTTGGTTGCAAATACCAAAATTAGGTCATTGGGTCCTCCCCGGCGACTCACAAAAGCAGAGGCGATCGCTGCCGGCTCACAGAAGAAGAGCCAGGACCCCCACGCCTCCCGGGGGGTCAGAAATACTAAATGCCTTAGGAAGACACCCCTCACCTGCTACGTCCCCGTCCAGAAAGAAAGCGTTAGTAGTTTTTAAAAAGTAAAAACAAAACGACGACGAAGCACGTTGACTCTTGAACAATGCGGGCGGTTACGGACGATGACCACTGAGCACTTGAAAACCCGCGTACACCTTCTGACTCCCCGAAAACTCAGCTGTCCCTGAGCGTCCGCCCAGGATGCTCCCAGGCCCCCACAGAGACCCAAATCCAGGCGGGCCCAAGTCCCTTACGTGAGATGGTGTAAGTCAATGCAGACGGCCTGCCCTCCGCATCCGGGGACTCCCCGCTGCGGATCAGAACCAGCGCCGGCGTTTACCGAAAACTATCCGAGTAAGTGGCCCGTGCAGTTTAACCCGTGTTGTTCAAGGGACAACCGGATACCGCAGCCGATTCACTCCCGTTCTGTGCAAGCCGCCTCACAGTCCATTGCACGGACTCTCACCAATTGTCCGGGTGCAATTGTCTTAGTCAATGATTCAGGCGCAAAGCACAGGCCTGGTCTACGAGACACGTGTCTGGTAAGTCTGAGAGATGGGACGCAGACCTCTGCTTTCTGACAACAAATCGCGGTTGACAGCTGCCTACCCACCACTCAGCTCTCAAGTTTCTGCAGTGACAGCTCTGCCGTGGCTGTGCGTGTGGACATGACGCAGGAACAGCACCATGTAGATAGGCCTCTCTGCTGCTGCTGTTAGAAACATGGCGTATCTGCCCCAGGAATTGCCATGCACGTGGAATTGTTCTTCTTTTCCCCAGTGATGGCGGTGGGCAAAGGTCCCCCAGACTCTGCTCTGCCAGGTACAGGCTGTGTGGCCATGTGAGGAGGATGCCTGTGACAGTTGTGTGTGTGTGTGTGTGTGTGTGAGAGAAAGAGAGAGACACTACTGGTTGCTCACATGCACTGGGTACCCGGCACAGCAGGAATGACCTCGGCATCCTGTAGACAAGGAGGGGCTGTATCTCTCCTCCATGCAGCTTCTGGGGACCCTTTGGGGCGTGGGAGTCACCGTAGCGCACCCCCCGCCCGCAGACCCTCTTCAGGCGCCGACTCTGTAACACGATGAGCTTCAGCAGACACGCAGCGTCCGCGGGCGCCATGGCTGCACGCGCTCAGGGCCGCCCTGTGTGCGGGGCGCGTGAACTTGGTCTTAGCGTTAGCACCTTCCTCACGGTCCTCAGCAGCCACAGTGTAAGTGACACCCTGGCGAGCAAAGCAGAGGAGCAATCGCCCGTCTGGGCACTCGGGTGCCTCCCTGCAGAAGTGCTGGGCGAAGTGCCCACCCCGCCCGCCCTGCACCTCAGGGATGTTCTGCAAAACGCTCACAGGAGCCATCAGGAGCCCCGGTCAGCTGGTTGGTTGGTCGTTTGTTAGAAAGAGAAGCAGAGAGAAGAGATGATAAAGATGCAGGGATCCTTCTCTCTCCTTCCCTACACACACACACACACACACACACACACACGCACGCTTGGTTCCCCATCTCATGTCATATTCTGTGTTTGGTGTTGGACTTAACTGACGGAACACACTATAGAGAGGCAGCCTCCCTCCGCTAGCGCTGGTTTCCATGGCGCTGAGATGCCATGAAAAGTGAGCCTGGTCCTAGGTGTGCGGGCGGGGTGCCCCCCAGGCCAGGCCCTCGTGCTTTGTGCCTCCGGCTCTCGCTGAAAAGGGCGTCTCATCGTCTCTCGCGTCTGCTGTAAGGTCCATGCTTCACAGTGGGCTCTTCCCACTTTGAAAACTGTGTCTACGTGGATGGGTGTGAGGCCTGGAGCCTGGCCAAGCATCACATCTGAGAGCAGACACATCCCGAACCATCCTCCACCCTCGGGGATCCCTTCAGACCTGGGGTGCGGGGGAGGGAGAGCCACCTGAAGTTCCTGTGCAGGGAGGGCTGGAGAGGCCACTCCACTGTCCATCCAGGGTGAAAGCTGTCAGCTACGAGTTGGACTTCTTTTTCCTTTTCCTTTTGTAAAAGGAATAAACGGGACTCTTTTAAAGGCCGTCGGAATTACCCAATCGCTGAGCTCCCCGTCAAACGCACATTATCGGGATCCACAGTCTAGGAAAGGCGTCTGTAGGGGAGTCTGTGTGGGGACCTTTCTTTCCCTGAGAAAACACACTTCATGGCAGTCACCTGTTTGTAAGAACCTGGCGCGTTCGTCCCGTTAGGAGGACCAGGTCTGAATGTTTGCACCGAGGTCAGACCCGGGAAAGTTACTGAGAAGCCTCAGCAACTCAGGGGCTGGCTGAGCAGAGGCGCTGGGGCAGGTCCAGCACCTTCCCTGGGTCCTGGCACAGTCACTGGGTCCCAGGGGGGAGGCATGGGGTTGGGAGCTGCCTGGCGGGGGGGTGGGTGGGGGGGCAGCTGGAGAGGCTGGGAGACTGGGAGACAGGATCAGACGCCCTGCGGCCCGGTCTCTGAGAGCACAGGCGGCAGGAGGAGGAGGAGGAGGATGAACAGACTCAGGGAAGAGGCGGGTTTAGTTTGGAGGAACCTCACGGGAGGGAAGAGCTTTCTCAGCCCAAACAGCTTCCAGACACCTTCCGGGCCACTGCCGACCAGACCTGGGTCTGTCCCTACATGTGGGTGCCCGGTGCCCACTCCTGCCCGGTGCCCACTCCTGCCCGGTGCCCACACCTGCCTGATGCCCACTCCTGCCCGATGCCCACACCTGCCCGGTGCCCACACCTGCCGGATGCCCACACCTGCCCGGTGCCCACACCTGCCGGATGCCCACACCTGCCCGGTGCCCACACCTGCCCGATGCCCACTCCTGCCCGATGCCCACACCTGCCCGGTGCCCACACCTGCCGGATGCCCACACCTGCCCGGTGCCCACACCTGCCGGATGCCCACACCTGCCCGGTGCCCACACCTGCCCGATGCCCACTCCTGCCCGATGCCCACACCTGCCCGGTGCCCACACCTGCCCGGTGCCCACTCCTGCCCGGTGCCCACACCTGCCCGATGCCCACTCCTGCCCGATGCCCACACCTGCCCGGTGCCCACACCTGCCGGATGCCCACACCTGCCCGGTGCCCACACCTGCCGGATGCCCACACCTGCCCGGTGCCCACACCTGCCCGATGCCCACTCCTGCCCGATGCCCACACCTGCCCGGTGCCCACACCTGCCGGATGCCCACACCTGCCCGGTGCCCACACCTGCCGGATGCCCACACCTGCCCGGTGCCCACACCTGCCCGATGCCCACTCCTGCCCGATGCCCACACCTGCCCGGTGCCCACACCTGCCGGATGCCCACACCTGCCCGGTGCCCACACCTGCCCGATGCCCACTCCTGCCCGATGCCCACACCTGCCCGGTGCCCACACCTGGCCGATGCCCACACCTGCCCGGTGCCCACGCCTGGCCGATGCCCACTCCTGCCCGATGCCCACACCTGCCCGATGCCCACTCCTGCCCGATGCCCACACCTGCCCGGTGCCCACGCCTGGCCGATGCCCACTCCTGCCCGATGCCCACACCTGCCCGATGCCCACTCCTGCCCGATGCCCACACCTGCCCGGTGCCCACACCTGGCCGATGCCCACACCTGCCCGGTGCCCACTCCTGCCCGGTGCCCACACCTGCCCGATGCCCACTCCTGCCCGATGCCCACACCTGCCCGGTGCCCACACCTGCCGGATGCCCACACCTGCCCGGTGCCCACACCTGCCGGATGCCCACACCTGCCCGGTGCCCACACCTGCCCGATGCCCACTCCTGCCCGATGCCCACACCTGCCCGGTGCCCACACCTGCCGGATGCCCACACCTGCCCGGTGCCCACACCTGCCCGATGCCCACTCCTGCCCGATGCCCACACCTGCCCGGTGCCCACACCTGGCCGATGCCCACACCTGCCCGGTGCCCACGCCTGGCCGATGCCCACTCCTGCCCGATGCCCACACCTGCCCGATGCCCACTCCTGCCCGATGCCCACACCTGCCCGGTGCCCACACCTGGCCGATGCCCACACCTGCCCGGTGCCCACACCTGCCCGATGCCCACACCTGCCCGGTGCCCACACCTGCCCGGTGCCCACACCTGGCCGATGCCCACACCTGCCCGGTGCCCACACCTGGCCGATGCCCACACCTGCCCGGTGCCCACACCTGGCCGATGCCCACACCTGCCCGGTGCCCACACCTGCCCGATGCCCACACCTGCCCGGTGCCCACACCTGCCCGGTGCCCACACCTGGCCGATGCCCACACCTGCCCGGTGCCCACACCTGCCCGATGCCCACACCTGCCCGGTGCCCACACCTGCCCGATGCCCACACCTGCCCGGTGCCCACACCTGCCCGGTGCCCACTCCTGCCCGATGCCCACACCTGCCCGGTGCCCACGCCTGGCCGATGCCCACTCCTGCCCGATGCCCACACCTGCCCGATGCCCACTCCTGCCCAATGCCCACACCTGCCCGATGCCCACTCCTGCCCGATGCCCACACCTGCCCGGTGCCCACTCCTGCCCGATGCCCACACCTGCCGCTCCCTGTCTTCCCCGCCCCCCCCCTCCCCAGCTTTCTCCTCCCTCCTCACCTCCCCCAAGGGAAGTCCAGACCCAGCAGGTCCCCCCATTCAGACGTCAGCTCAGCCCCAGGACGCAGACGGGGGAGCACAGGGGGCACGTGGTGCTGGTGCCGCGGACCCCCTCCGAGTCCTGGACCCTGAGCCGAGGGCGCCTCAGCCGGTGCTGCGAGGAAGCTCGGCTCCTGGGAGCCCCGCGGGAGGACCGACGGGGAGGAAACTTGGAGGGCGGCGGGCGGAGTGTGGGAACCCCAGGCCCCTGTGGGCCCCTCTTCTACCCAGATCGGGGCGCCCACGGACCAGACCCGCGGCCAGCGACCAGGGCTGCGCACGGGGACGGGGTGGGGGCGGAGGGGAAGGAGATGCCGGCAAAGCGCGGGGAGAGCTTTCTCCGCGCCCCGCCCCGCCCCGCCCCGCCCCGCTGCGGGCTGCAGCCAAGACCCCCTGGCGGAGCGGGGAGCCCTGGCCCTGCCCCCCCCGCCCCCCGCGCCCGGAGCCCAAGGGAAAACCCGTCACCGGTGCCCGGCGGCGGGGAGCGCGGAGCGGGGACGCGCGGCTCCCCCTTCCCACCCGCGGCGCTGCCCCCCCCAGCCCCGCGCCTCCGCCCGCCCGGCCCCACTCACCGATGCGCAGCGCCTGCGGGGCCGCCGGCGGGATCAGCGCGCACAGGACGCACAGCAGCGCGCGGCCGGGGTCCCCGGTGCGGAGCCCAGGCTGCCGGGGGGCCACGCGGCGCCCCATCTTCCCAGCCGCTCGGTTCACGCGCGACGCGCAGCGGGGCCGGGGCCGCCTCATGCTCCGGGGGCTCCGAGGCTCGGCGTCTGCGCCCCGCGCTGCCCGCGGTCGGAGCGGGAGCCCGCGCGTGGGGAGCGGGGACGCGGGGGGGCGCGTGGGGAGCGGGGACTCGGGGGGCGCGGGCGCCCGGCTCTGGCCTCCGCGCTAGCCCATCGCCTTGCACCCCGACTTGGGTCCCCGATCGGCGGGTTGGCGCCCCCCGCTCCCCAGCGCAGAGCCTGGAGCCCGGAGCCCGGAGCCCGGATCCGGGGGAAAGTTGCCGCCTGTGCGCTGGGCAGCGGGTCTCGCGTGGGTCCTGCGGCAGCACGCGGAGTGGCGGTGGGTTGGAGGGTGGGGAGTGGGGGGGCGGGGGACGAGGGGTGGGGGGGCGCGGGGCGCCCCGGCAGGTAGTGGGGTCCAGCCGCTGGGCTCCCCGCCCCGCCTTCCCGCCCGCAGTGACCCCCACACTCAGGCGCGCACAGCCTCCCGCACCCCGGCCTCCTGAGCCCCAACTTGGAGCTGCTTTTATGGGAAACTCGCGAGCGGCGAGGGGCGGGGCTCCCGGGTGACGTCCCCGCACCGTGGGGTCCTGGGCGCCTCCGACTGGGGTGCCGCCCGCCCAGCGCTGGATGGAGCCCCGCCTGCTGGCGCCTCTGTTCTCAGCAGGGCGAGCGCCCGCCTCGCTGCGAGGATGAGCAGGCCGGGAACCAGGTTCAGGCATCAGGGCACTCCCTCCATTCGGTCGGCTCCGGACCCCGCCCCCGCCCCCGGACCCCTCCCCCCAACTTCGGGCCCCGCCCCCAACCCCGGGCCACGCCCCCCAACCCCCCACCGGAACCGGACCTGGACCGTTCTGGGACCCACGTGGCGGGACAGGCGCCGGCTCTCTCCTCCCGGCATCGCTCTGCTCCCCTCCTGCAGCCGCCCGGGACCCGCTATTTCTGAATGTAGGTTTGGAGGCTGTTCTCTGTCAGGACAAGGACGCTTCCCGGGGGAATCACCAGCCTTTGATGTTCGGCTTCCTCTCTGGGAGCTCCGTGCCCAGATCCACTGACCTGCCCGCAGCCTCTGCACTGAAGTCCAGGGCTCCCCTAAGTAAGACTTGCAGGAGGACCGACATGAGTCAGTCCATCGGAAAAGCCAGAACATGTCCACACACATGAGCCTAGAAGAGGAGACTGTTACAAAGTAGGTCTGAGATCCAATTGTCCATCCATTCATCCATCCATCCAACCACCCAGGGTTGGACCAGACAGGGACTTTCCACTAAGACTTACTGGTGGGAAAATGCACCGTCCACCCTCCAAGGCAGGTGACAACCACAGTGATGGAGTCCCATCATCCATCCCCAGGAAACAGCTCACCCCCAGGTACCAGCTCATCCCCAGGTACCAGCTCATGCCCAGTTATCAGCTCACCCCCAGGTACCAGCTCATGCCCAGGAATCAGCTCATCCTCAGGTACCAGCTCATCCCCAGGTACCAGCTCATGCCCAGGAATCAGCTCATCCCTCAGGTACCAGCTCATCCCCAGGTACCAGCTCATGCCCAGTTATCAGCTCATCCCCAGGTACCAGCTCATCCCCAGGTACCAGCTCACCCCCAGGTACCAGCTCATCCCCAGTTATCAGCTCATCCCCAGGTACCAGCTCATCCCCAGTTATCAGCTCACCCCTCAGGTGTGGCATCCAGTTCTGGATAACCTGGGGGAGAGCTGACCAAACAGAAAATCCACAGAAGAGGGTCGATCTGGATTTAGGGGTGCACCTTATGTAAGGGTTGAGGAGATCAAGAAGATTTAAGGGGCACATGTTGGTTATCTTTAGACATTGGAGGAGTTCTTGGGTTAACAGAAAGTAGCCCAGCTTGTGTGGCTCAGTGGTTGAGCATGAACCCATGAACCAGGATGGTTCAATTCCCTGTCAGGGCACATGCCCAGGATGGGGGGTTGATCCGCTGTAGGGGGTGTGCAGGAGGTAGCCAATTAATGATCCCCTCTCGTCATTGATGTTTCTCTCTCTCCCTCTCCTGTCCTTTCTCTGAAACCAATAAACACACACACACACACACACACACACACACACACACTCTAGAGGCCCGGTGCACAAATTTGTGCACCAGTAGGGTCCCTCAGTCTGGCCTGCAGGATGGGGCTGAAGCTGGCTCTCCGACATCCCCCGAGGGGTCCTGGGTTGTGAGAGGGCGCAGAACAGGCCGAGGGACCCCACCGGTGCACAATCAGGGCCGGGGAGGGATGTGGGAGGTTGGTCAGCTGGGGAGGGACAGTGGAGGGGGCGCTCCAGGGCATATCCAGCTGGGCTGGCTCAGTTCTGATCAGCCAGACCCCAGCTGATCAGAGCTCTGCCCCCTGGTGGTCAGTGCATGTCATAGCGAGCAGTTAAGCAGCTTTAGCATATCATTAGCATATTACGCTTTGATTGGTTGAGTGGCCAACTGGTCAACCAGACACTTAGCATATTAGGCTTTCATGCACTGGGCTGCAGGGTGGGAGGTGGTCTCTCAGCCTTGCCTGTGCCCTCTCACAGTCCGAGAGCCCTTGGGGGATGTCTGACTGACGGCTTAGGCCCACTAGCCATCAGCGGGACATCCTTAGCGCTGCCACAGAGGCAGGAGAGGCTCCCGCCACCGCCACTGAGCTTACCAGCCGTGAGCCTGGCTCAGGGTTCCCCCTGTGGGAGTGCACTGACCACCGGGGGCAGCTTCTGCATTGAGCATCTGCCCCCTGGTGGTCTGTGCGCGTCATAGCAACCAGTTGTTCTGCCGTTTGGTCTATTTGCATATTAGTCTTTTATTATATAGGATATAAATATGAAAGTAGTCTTAGCCGTGTTAGTTAAATGAGAAAAAATAAGAAATTTTATATCCCATGGAAATTGGGGAAGAGTAATTTCACCTTATTTGGGAGGAGAATTTCTGAGTCAGAAAAGTGTTAACAGGTATGACCTGCTGCAGAAAAGAGGCCGACTCTCTGTGTATCTGTTCATTTATTCTGCAGTTTATTCCGTGAGTACGCGAGCGCCTGCTTTCCGGGAGACCCTGTACCCAGCCCTGCACCCAGCAGGAATGTGGGTGCCATCATTGGAAAGAGGTGCCACCATCATGAAACTCAGGTATTAAAGAAGTGTGATGAGTTTCCCCCCAAATAAACACCCCACAGCACTCTGGGTGAGAAGGAAAGAGGAATCTAACCTCGTTTAGGAGTTTGGGAAGGTCTCGATAAGGGGGTGAATCTTCAAGCCTCAAAGAATGGCTCGTTCACAGGGGATTAGTGAGTATTTCTGAAAACGAGACTAAATATAAAACTTGTCAGAGGATTTATTTTTAAACCGAAAGATCTGGGTTAAGCCTGTTCAGTTGTCCTTGTCTCCGTGATGCATCCAGGGCCCGTGGATGGTAAACATCGTGTGGCTGCGCCTTGAGACCAGAGTCCAGAACTGGGTCAGCTCTTCAGCAAAAGCGTGTTTGAGTCCCGGGTTCACCTCGCACTGGTGTGTGGCCGTGGTTCATCGCTTTACCTCCCGTGGCGGGGACGGGTGTGCGTGCCCCTACCCAGCTCCCTTCTCCAGGCGCGGGGACGGGTGTGCGTGCCCCTACCCAGCTCCCTTCTCCAGGCGCGGGGACGGGTGTGCGTGCCCCTACCCAGCTCCCTTCTCCAGGCGCGGGGACCGGTGTGTGTGCCTCTATCCAGCTCCCTTCTCCAGGCACTCGGAAGCGAGTCCCTTTTCAGTTTTGTGTAAACGTGTGACCGTGTTTAGCCACCAAACTGTGAGTGGACGTGGGCGCCCCATTTTGGGAAGAAAAGCAGGGCCGTGCGAAGCGGCCGTGGGGCCTCAGGACCCTGTGCTGCCAGAGGCACCACGGAGGCCACACGTTCTGGGCGGAAGGGGCGGGACCCGAGGCCCTTCTAGAACGGAGTGGCTTGGAGTGGCTCTCAAACAACGAACTGGCGGCCAGGCAGCGACAAACCAGCTTCGTGTTCTTTTTTGTTTTTCTTGATCCTCGCCCAGAGGAGAGCACCGGCCTGCAGATGGGAAGGTCCCGGGTCCGATTCTGGTCAAGGGCAGGTACCTCGGTGGCAGTTCCCACCTGGGCTGGGGCCCTGGTCGGGGCGCCTGCAGGAGGCAACCAATCCTGGTGCTTCTCTCACATGGATGTTTCTCTCTGTCTCCCTCTCGCTGCCACTCGCCCCGAAAACCAATGGGAAAATGCCCTCGGGTGAGGATTAAAACAATAACATAACAGGAAGCCTGGCCTCTTCAGTCACGTCTCTGTATCTTCCGTAAGACACTGCGGAGCTGCACAGGGAATGTGTTTCCTTGTTAAAATGCTTCCCTCCGCTGCTCGTGCGCGGGGCCCGCCGGGCAGAGTTCCCCGCGAGTGGTCGGCGGCTGCTGCAGTGAGTGTCGTGCTTTTCACAAGAACTGTGTGCTGTGTATCTAGGCACCTCGTTATTTTATTTGCCCGAACTGACTGCGTTCACAGCGCTCGGTTCACGTTTTTCATGAAAACGTGCCTCTTAAGAATAAAAAGTCAGACGAAGTCACGCTGGCCTTTCTCCGTTCCCCAAGCTTAATCCTAAAGCGAGACGGTCCCAGGCAGCCCTGTGTCCTGTGAGCGCTGGTGACCTCACTCAGGTACGAATCCCTTTAAACTCGCCTAATTTTTAGATGATGATTAGATAAAGAGAAAAACACCTCAGGATAAAGTAAGGAACCCAAAGATTATAACTGAGCTCTCACGCGTGGTGAGGATGCGTGGGTCAGTCCTGTGACCCAAATCAGTGGTCGGCAAACTGCCGCTTGGCAAACCGTGGCGCGAGCCACATGCAGCTCTTTGGCCCCTTGATTGTGGCTCTTCCACAAAATAGCGACTTCTGTGCATGGGCCACGAAGTTTCAATTGCAGTGTATGTGCGCGCCCGCACGTGGTATTTTGTGGAAGAGCCATAGTCAAGGGGCCAAAGAGCTGCATGTGGCTCATGAGCCGCGGTTGGCCGACCACGGACCCAGGTGGTCTTAGCATCTTGTAGCTGGTTTAGGGTCAGTTTCTTTCTTTCTTGAATACATTTTTAAAAAATTTTTTATCCTCACCCGGGGATATTTTTCCCATTGATTTTTAGAGAGAGTGGAAGGGAGAAGGAGAGAGAGAGAGAGAGAGAAACACCAACGTGAGAGAGACACATCAATTGGTCGCCTCCCACATGCCGGGAGCCTGCAACTGAGGTAGGTGCCCTTGATTGGAATCGAACCCGGGACCCTACAGTCTGCAGGCCGACGATGTATCTACTGAGCCAAACCGGCCAGGGCTTGGATACATGCTTTATCTACACTCCTTTTTGCTAAGTGATGGGGTGTGTTCCTAAGAGGTTAAACACCCGTGAGCCAAGGAGCCCCCAATTTTATCTTTTGCTCAGAACGTGTCTCTGAAGCCCAGACTCACGGAGCCAACGCTGTCTGCGGTGTCTGCCTCGACGTGTCAGACTCCCGATCCTGTGCCCGTTGCTGCCCTGCCAGGGCCTCTTCCGACCTCTCGTCTCGACGTGCGTGTCTCCTTCCATCCGGCCGTGAACAGGGGAGGCAGGCATCGTTCTGATCTTCCCCCACTTTCTCTCCACGGCCAGTCGGTTTCCGTCCACGGCCGCTTCTACCTTCACCCAGGCCTTCCGGCTGCTCCTCTGCACCTCAGGCTGCCGCTCCTGTGGTGGCTCAGCCTCAGCGCCTTTGGCTTCGGGGCCAGAGAAGTGCCTGTGGGACCCTGGGCACCTTGTGGGGTGTTTGTGTAGCAACCTCCCTGGATCCGTCCACTAGATGGCGCCAGAGCCCCCTCCAGGTGCACCTGCCACAGGGAGTCTGCGGGCACAGCTGGTCCTCAAGGACAGTCACCTGCGGGGCCCTGGCTCCTGCCCGAGTCACCGCGAGCTCCCATCTGGCCGGTGACGAGGGACTCGTCATGGTGCCGTGTTGCCTTCTGCCTCTTTCCATCCATCCTGCCGTCGGATGTAAATGAGCTGCCGGTCAGTCCCCACTCGCCCCGCGTCCTGGCGATCGTCTCTGAGGGTTGGTCTCCTTCGTTATAAACTCAGTGACGGCAGAGGACTGGGCGGGGAGCCTCGGCCCCAGCGAGCCTGTGTCTGGCTCTGGGGGTGGGGGGGGGGGAGGGGGGACTTGTAAGGGCCGTTGGATGGGTCTCTCCTACGCCGCGCAGCCTGCAGTTCACCAGGGCGTCTTCGTGAGATGGAGCCAAACAAGGAGCCCATTTCTCTTGATTCCACTGAAGCTCCTGCCTGGGCCGGCTCATATGTCCTGTCGCTCACGGACATTGGTCCTGGGCGCTGTCCCGGGCAGAACTGGGCCAGAGTCTTGCCGCTGCGGCTTCCGATGTCAGCGACGGGCTGCTGGGGGCAGGGGTTGCTCCTCCCTCTCGTGTGGCAGCAGGTGGCCGCCGCCACCGGACACTCTCACGGGGGTGCTGGCGCTCACGGCGGCCCATCTGCAGAAGCACCACACAAGGCACCTGTGCGGAGCCCTTGGGAGAAACCCAGGGTCTGTCCACCCACAAGTCTGCATCCTAGTGTGACGCCAGCGCATGTGGGGAAATCCCGTCGGCAGGAAGGGCCGGCCAAGTTGGTGGTTCGCTGCTTCCAAACTCAGTGAGGGCCCCCCCCCCCCGAGAGTAAGAGGGAATGTGGGGAGACCCGGTCCCAACCCTGGCGTGGCCGCACTCGCAGGCCCCGTGGGCCTCGGCCAGACGCGGGCACTGGGCTCGTGTGTGACGGATGGGGCTGCTGTCCACGCCCTCCCAGCACAGGCGGCTCACACCCCAGCTGGTTCTCTGCTTGTAAACAAGACAAGCGTGTCCTGAAGCTGGTGGGCGTCCGTGGTGTGCACATCGCACACGCCAGGCGCTGTCCCGGGTGCTGTGACACGTGTGAATGCACCTAGTACCAACGGCGACCTGGGGCAGTAAGGGCTGCTCCTATGCAAATGAGGAAGCAACAAAGGAGAAAGCACGGTCACATGACAGACTTGCATTTGAACTGAGTGTGGTTTTAGACTTCCTTTCCTAAAAAAATGTTGTTTTTTTTTATTGATTTCAGAGAGGAAGGGAGAGGGAGAGCGAGATAGAAACATCAATGATGAGAGAGAATCATGGATGGGCTGCCTCCTGACACCTCCTACTGGGGATCGAGCCCACAACCCAGGCATGTGCCCTTGACCAGAATCGAACCTGGGAACCTTCAGTCCGCAGGCTGATGCTCTAGCCCCTGAGCCACACCAGCCAGGTCTAGAGCTTCCTTTTTTAAAAATTGATATACCATAAAAGGAACCATCTCTATATATAAAAGCCTAAGTGACTGTTATGACCGAACAACCAGAACGACTGGTCACTATGATGCGCACAGACCACCAGGGGGCAGACGCTCAATGCAGGAGCTGCCCCCTGGTGGTCAGTGAGCTCCCACAGCCAACTTCCCATGGCCCCTCCCCACGGCTGGCCCGCCCGATAGGCCTCAATCCCTGGCCAGGCCAAGGGACCCCACCTGTGCACGAATTCATGCACCAGGCCTCTAGTTTTAAAATAAACAGCTCAGTGGCGGTCAGTACATTTGCAATGTTACACCCATATATCGAGCTCATGGATTCAGTTCCTATGAGTTCAGGGACTGCATGTGAGAGCCTGGAGGTCAGGGTGCCCCTGAGACGTGACCCCGAAGTCTCAGCGCAGGAAGTGGGGGAGGCCCAGCTCGTAACAATGTGTTCCGTTTGCATAAGGCTGGCTTTTGCTCAGTGTTTTAATAATCACTGTTCTCAGCAGTCCCCTAAGTTGAAATCACTTGAGTTTGGAATGATGAAATGAGTGCGCAGGAACCTTAAGGACTGGTGTTCGGGAACAGGTAATTGCCTTTTAAAAGTTAAAATTGAAACTCGCGGCCATCACAACACTTTCATTTCTATTCAGCCCGCCCTCCCGTGGGGATTGCAGTTAATGTCTCCCCGAGATGACACACGGCGCCTTCCTGTTAAATCTTGGAAATTCAGCCCCGTTTCCGATGATTGCATCTTGGTTCAATTTCCCTCCGCACCACCTCTTCCTGGACGCACCGTGTACTGTTTAAATGGCTTTTAAAAAAATTATTTTAAAAAATGCACATTATTTTATTTTATTTTATTTTATTTTATTTTATTTCTGGGGAACTCCATCCCCATTCCCACAGCGGCTGTAGCAGTGAATGAGGGTCCTTTGTCTCACAGCCTCTCCGATACCTGCTGATTCCTGTCTCGTTGATGGTAGCCTTTCTGTTTTGGCCTCTCTCATGTGTGGGCCTCCCTCGGATGCAGTGATCCCTGAAGAAATGCATGTACTTGAAACGCTAGATAGCGCCGAGTACACACAGCCCAGCACCCCCCGCCCCCCAGCTCCTCCTCGCGGTTCCGTGAGCTCCTCGGTGCAGCATCCGCACATGTGCTCCTACGTGATGTCCATCAGTAGTCCCGTTGGCCAGGCCTCCGGGTGGGACTGTCACCCTGCCCAGTCCAGGAGACTTTCGCTCTCACATGCATCTATCACTTCCATTTCTTCTCTTCTCAGCACAAAGTGTTCTTTAAAAATATATTTCTATTGATTTTGGAGAGGAACAGAGAGGGAGAGAAAGAGAAACATCAATGATGAGAGAGACTCATGGATCGGCTGCCTCCTGCATGCCCCCCTCTGGGGATTGAGCCCATAATCCAGGCGTTCGCTCTTGACTGGAATCGAACCCGGAACCCTTCAGTCTGCAGGCCGACGCGCCATCCTCTGAGCCACTCCTGCTTGGGCCACACACTGAGGCTGTAGGCTCCACCACTGTTCCGGGTTCTATTAGACTCTACGGGTCTGCTCTCTGTTGTTTCTGAATTTTTTAAATTTTATTTATTTTTTATTTATATTTTTATTGCTGATAGAATTACAGATGTCTCCTCCTTTACTCGCCTCGCCACCCCCCCCCCCCCCCCCCCCCCCGCCGTCAACGTCACGACCACTGCTGTCCGGTGCACCAGTCCCAGGCTAAATGGACAGTACTGTTCGCTGGGCCAGGGACCCACCCAGAACTAGGGCCCAGGCTGGGTCTCTCTGAGCAAAGTCCAGCCCTTCAGCACATGTGTGTGGTCCTCACTTCAGCACACACATGGGGCCCTCACTTCAGCACACGCATGGTCCTTGCTTTACTCCTTGCTTCCACAGAACAACTTCCAACAGGACCTCAGAGGTGACGAGAGGGCCGCCCGTCATGCGGCCGCCTCCCGAGTCCACACTGGCTTCCTCAGGACAAAAGTTATAAAGAACCGTGTGTGAGTCTAGGCCATAAAGTATTAAACGAGATTTCTTATGTGAGATTAGCCATTTGTGGGCCCTGAGATGATGAGGATGAAACCGCCCCGTGTCACGGGCACAGGACATAGTCACGGAGGGCGTCACGGGGATCCCAACGGCCTTGTATGTTGCCTTTCCTCCCGTGACCTCACGCAGCGTCAGAACAGCGAGGGGGCCAGCCCACGACAGAGCTGAGATCATGCGTCTGTAACACGGATGCCAGGTGCCTCTTCCCAGAGACCCGGGGGGAACCTCGGCGTCCGTGACTCACAGCCAGCTCCGCGCTCCCGTCACAGCCGCCACCGAAGCCACGGACGGGACAGGCGTGGCCCGGCCCCGAGGGAGGAGTTTTGAAAATAAAATGTATAAAAATCTCACTTTGCCGCTTGGGAAAGCACATCTCGCCTTTTTAAAATAAGTGTTTCTGTTTCTTATTTTGGGAAAATAACTCCTGTGAGTCATGGACCGAATCCAGGAGTTTTACCGGATTTTATAAGCCTCGCCCCTCACCACCCCACACTCTCTCTGCAGGTACAGCCTCTCCCCACACTCTCAGCGAGTTCTTTGGCGTCTGCTCTGTATTTCACAGTAACACGCTGGGTTTTCAGTTTGCGTGTTGGGGTAGAATATGGGCCCCCAAGTGTGTTATATTCTAAGCCCCACAAACTGGACGTGTGGTCAGCGTCAGGTCTTTGAAGGTAAGGGCTGGGATCACAGGCCTACTCTGCTGCTGGCAGAGAAGTGGAGCCACCTGGGCTGCCAGGTGAGCCCCTGCACTCACCTGCCAGGAAGGCGAAGAGGAGGCGGAGGGCCCGTGTGAGAGAGATGCATCCTGGGAGAGACCGCGGCCAGTGCTGGCCTGGGCGCTGGAGAGCGGGGCAGCGTCCAGAAGCTAAAAGGTAAGAAAATGCTTTTTCCCAGGAGCCTCCGGGAGAGAACGCCGGCTGCCGCACATGGAAAAGGTAGGAAACGTTCTCTTATTCCTTTTATTTGGGGGGATTTTCCTGCGGCATTTCTGTTCCATCTGAGATGTGAAATGTGACACTTTCTAATGTTAAGTGACTATGAAGCCGGCGCCTGCTCGGGCCATTGGCCACGTCGCCTGGTCTCGTCCTCTTCGTTAGCTGCTCACGTGATCAAACCGTGTTCTAGTGAAGTCCCTGCGACTGGGATGTGGGAACGGGGGGCTGGGTGGTACTTGAGTCGATGGCTGGGTGTGATCCCGTGATGTTGGGGGAAAGGGGGGTGGAGGGAGGAGATGGAGGGGCCCCCGCGCTGTCGGCAGCAGCTTCGCTGACCTGGGTTTGCTGAGGGAGGAGAACGGTGTGAGGGCTCCTGGTTTAGGGGGCCCGCTGGGCATTGGGGCCCTTCACTGGAAGGGGACACAGAGGAAGGTTTGACGGTGAAGGTGATGATTTGGGCATTTTCACCGGCTACGATCCTGAGGTCACGACCCCCCGCCAGCACACACCTGAGGCCCGTCTCACCACGGGTCCTGCGTCTGGAAAGAATTCAAATCCCACGTGATTCTGAGAAGCTGTGTTGACTTTGTGGATGTTTCATTGGGAAGACAGGGGACTGGCATTGGGTTGCACGTCATACGTTAACATTTAGGATCATCCTTGCCTCTAGCTCTTCCTCTGAATCTCAGCTCCTCATCAGATTTTAAAATCATTTTCTTTCTCTTTCCCTCTAACCGTCCTCCCCCAAAAGCCCAAACTCGGCATCCCTCGTCCACCGGCCCGTGGACGGGGAGCCCCTCGGGGTCGTGGTGAGGTCCCCGGACCCGCCCCCCACATCTCCCTCCATTCCTCAGCACCTCACACGCCTGGCACCCGCCTGTCTCTCTCCTCCGTTCCTGTACGTGACGCTCAGCCCCCTGGGACATGGCTGGTGTGTTTATTACATAACTCGTGGCCCGGGGCACGGACTCCTGCACAGTGAACGGAAATTAACTGGAAGAAATATGTTAATATCACTGTTCGCCCTTTCTCTGTAATGGAAGTGTCAGAGGTGCAAGAAAACTAGTAAAATGCATATGAAAGTAACACATAAATTGATTAATAAATAAACAATAACAGCATGATATAACAACAAAGACATGAGATATGGAAACAACAGTGATGCAAACAATGACTGATAAAGTGATTAAACTTATTCCGATATCTCCCTGGACACCACATTGAGACTGAAAACACTTTCAGAGCGCTTGTCTAATTTCCCTCATGATGAAGTATTTACAACTTTAACTTTAATGTCACACGCTCTTCAAACTCGAGAGAAAGCAACATATAACTGGCCATGTCTGTAAACAGGTTCAGGTAGGACTATCCTACTCTGTCTAGAGTCTGTCCTTGTGATTTATTAATAGTCATCGCAAATGCTGGCATCACGGGAAACTGTCGTCGAATCAATTTAAATGGGAGGCCAGTGTCAGACGGGGACAAATCAATTCTTGGAATCAGAACAGCCTCTCCCTCTGCAGATCCTGTTAATACTTCAGCTTCGATAATATTAGGTCGTAATCTTTTGATAATAAATCTGATACCATTATAAAGACCCCATTTACTATTGAGATTTCTCAATAGCATGATGATTGCACCCACTTTCAATTTTAATGTATGCATGGCATTCCCGAAGGAGTAATACTATTAAGAAATTCGATGGGAGCTTTGTATGTATCGCGCATGCGTGAGTCAATGTTTATTTTTAAATTGCCAGTGCGCGTCATATGTACCGGTCGGTCGGTCAGTCGGTCGGTCGGAAGGATGTACGATCAGTCACTTAATCTTTTATTTATATAAATTGCCAGACATAGGTAGCATTCATATTAGGTGGAAAATGCATATTTACTTAGTGAAAAAGGGAAGTATACTTAGGCATTAGTGAATTACTTTTCAAATTACACTTTTTAATGAAACTTTGCTGGATTTTCCAGTTTGAAATAGTCTCTCCTGTGTAGACTCCCCAACACACATCCCACCCCTGGTTTTTAACGTCCACTCGTCACCAGCGAGGCCACATGTCATTAATCTCGTGCGTGTTGTATTCCTGCTCTGGTGTGGTGGTGTGTGCATTGCCAACACGGAGCCTGTGGTTTGACTATGTAACGTGTTCATCCGGCCGGCATGGCTCGGGGGTTGAGTGTTGGCCTCTGAACCGGGAGGTCATGGTGGGATTCTGGTCAGGGATCCCCAGTGTGGGGCGTGCAAAAGGCCACCAACCCATGACTCTCTCATTGACATTTCTGTCTCTCTCTCCCTCTCCCTTCATCTCTGAAGTCACTAAAAACATGTTTTTAAAAAAATAAAGTGTTCACAGCACTTTGCAAGCACACTGAGGCCTGAATGGAGGAAGGCGTGCCCAGGCCGGGCTGTGTCTGTGCGCGGCCCCTGGTCTGCGTCTTCTCTGTGAGGAACTTTCCCGATCTGGCCGCCCATCTGGCTGGGCACAGCGTTGCTTTGCTCGGGGACAGGCCTGTGTCTCTTGCTGGTCTGTGTCCTGTTACCCCATGTCCTGCTCGCACACGTGGCTCGTGCTGATGCATGCGATGCGTTTATTCATGAAGCCGTGCGGTCGCCGTCCCGCAGGCACCCACTCTGCCACCTGCAGAGCCCACCCTCAGGCCGCAGCGTCAGGACCCACCGTGGCCACGCAGCCTGGCCACAGCGAGGAGGGGCCGGCAGAGGCACCGAGGCCGCGGTGCCCTGGACGCTGCCGTCCACGGAAGCAGGTGTGAGGTTTCGTGTCTGTGCATAACGGATTTTTGACGCGTTAGCACTTGGTTGCAGCGACACGGCCTCAGAGGGCGGCCCGCACGGGGTGGAGGCTGCAGCACGAACGTGTGTCTGATCGTATGTCCCCCGGAAGGACGTGTGAGCCTCTTATTAATCTTTCAGGAACAAAAAACTTCACCAGCTCTAACGTGCAAACCACCTCTGAGAATCACACGGAAATGGCCGAACTGCCCCAAACAGGCCTCCCCACGGAGGAGAGGCCGCCCTGTAATGCAGTGGTTCTCAACCTTCTGGCCCTTTAATACAGCTCCTCATGTTGTGGTGACCCCCAACCATAAAATTATCTTCGTGGCTACTTCATAGCTGTCATGTTGCTACTGTGATGAATCGTCATGTAAATATCTGATATGCAGGGTGGTCTTAGGCGACCCCTGTGAAGGGTCGTTCGACCGCCAAAGGGGTCGAGACCCACAGGTTGAGAACCGCTGCTTTAATCAGAAGGGCAGCGGGCGTGGGGAAGGCGGGACCCACTGTAGTCAACACGGGAAAATCAATATTTAATGACACCCAGGCTACGCGTCTTGAGGAAAACACAGGGAGGATCGTTTCGTTTCAGACGGTCGATAACTTATGTTGATGTCTCCCGAGTCTGTGCTAATTAAAACCGGGCGATACCCTGGGGCGGCGTCTGCGCCCCCCTGTCCCCCCCCCCCCCCCCCCCCGCAGGTCTGGGCTCGGGGAGGGTGTTCCTGGCTGTCGGGTGGATCTCAGAAAACGGGACTTTCACCCGCCGGCGGGGCTCAGTGGTTGAGCGCCAACCTAGGAGCCAGGAGGTCAGGGTTCGATTCCCGGTCAGGGCACAGGCCCGGGTTGCAGGCTCAAACCCCAGTGGGGGGCGTGCAGGAGGCAGCCGGTCTATGACGCTCTCTCATCACTGATGTTTCTCTCTCTCTCCCTCTCCCTTCTCTCTGGGATCAGTGTAAATATATGTAAAAACACAAACAATCAGAAAAGACGTTCAGGTCTAACCTGAGTGGGAGCAGAAGCTCTAAGTGAGGGGGGAACCGGGCCGAGCAGGGTGCCAGCTCCGGCTCTGCGGCCACTGCTGTCCGCCCGCTTGGGGGCGTTTCATCGAGGGAGGAGGGGTGGGGGTCCAGGCCCTGACCCGCGAGGTGTGTGAGCCGCAGGTTGTGCGTCGCCGGGTCCCATGTAGGGCCCCATGGCTTTGCTCCTGCCACTTGGGCATAAAGTGGGACTAAGGCTCTTTCCTGAAGCAGAGATAACGCGTCCACGAGGTGTTCGCCCCGAGTCCGAAGGGGAAAGTGCCGTAAAGTAAACGCGCTGCCCTCGCGGGTGTGGCTCAGCGGACAGGGCATCCGCCTGCGGACGGAGGGCCCCGGGTTCGATTCCAGTCAAGGGCACGTGCCCGGGCTGTGGGCTCCGTCCCCAGCCAATCATGGATTCTCTCTCATCACGGATGTTTCTCTCTCTCTCTCCCACTCCCTTCCTCTCTGATATCAATAAAAAATACATTAAAAAATAATAAAATAGTCCTGACCGGTTTGTCTCAGTGGATGGAGCGTTGGCCTGTGGACTGAAGGGTCCCGGGTTCGATTCTGGTCAAGGGCATGTACCTTGGTTGCAGGCACATATCCCCAGTGGGGGGTGTGCAGGAGGCAGCTGATCGATGTTTCTAACTCTCTATCCCTCTCCCTTCCTCTCTGTAAGAAGTCAATAAAATATATTTTAAAAATAAAATAAAATAAATGGTATTGTCACATATTCACTGAGGAAAACCTACTCGAGGGGAGCTGATTGCTGGGGGCTCACTGGGAAGAAGGGTTTCTACTTGCCGCGGGAATCACACCTTCGATGGGGGTCCGTGTTGGCGCCGCCCCCAGGTGTGCGAGCAGGAGGGCCGTGTGCCCGACGTTCTCACCGGCGCCCCTTTGCCGGGAGCGACGATGGGAACAGTGTTTACTGAGTGCGGTCCGCGCTGATGCTTTATACGTATCATCCTCCTTAATCCCCCCCACCGCCCTCAGCCGCTTCCATCCTCATCTCTGGGCGCATCGCCCGCCCTTCCCCCCACGTCCTCTCGTGTCCTATCTTCTCTCCTTTGTCTGTGAGGCGACGTCCCTCCCGTCTCCTCTCCGTGGGGCTCTCCTCTCAGGAAGATGCCAGTCTCCGCAGGCAGGGCCCCTCCTCCAGTCTGACCTCGTCTCTAATTCACTGACTGCTGCCCGGCTGGTGTGGCTCAGTGGTTGAGCATCGACCTATGAACCAGGAGGTCAGGGTTGGATTCCCGGTCAGGGCACAGGCCCGGGTTGTGGGCTCCATCCCCAGTGGGGGGCGTGCAGGAGGCAGCCGATCAATGATTCTCTGTCATCATTGATGTTTCTGTCTCCCTTCCTCTCTGAGATCAATAAAAAAAAATATCTGTGAGTTTCCTTCCTTTTCTAAAAATGACGTTGACCACGGAATCCGCCAAAAATAAAAATAAAAAGGGGCTTGGACTCAGATTGAGTTCTACTTGGGCAGAAAGACTCCAACCCGAGTCTTAAAAGGTTGTGTTTGGGGCTGGTGTCCTTGATCCCGGACGCCTCACTTCCCGGCCGCAAGCGGGTGCGGCCGTGCTGGGCTGAGGGCTTCTACTCCGAACGAGGCCTGAAGCAAGTTTCTAAATAAAGAGTCTGAAACATCTCCCCGCCACACCCCCCGTATGAAGAGCTGTTAACGTCAGGCTACCTCCTCTCTGGTCTCTGCACGTTGAATCCGACCCTTCTTTCTCTCTCTTGATGGTGCCGTGTTCTTCACAGGTGCTTTGAAGTAAAAACCTTCCATCTATTTTCTCTGTTTCCCAAAACGGCTTTATTTATGTGGGAACCGGGGAGCTGTGTGCGAACCCCCCCCCCGGAGCTGGGAGAGTCCTGACGCCTGGCGGCGGGCCGAACCGCGGGCGCATCTGTAGTTATAAATAGAGAACAGCGCTTACATAAACCAGCTCGGCGAGGTCTCCCTAAAGTTCTAAAAAGTGGTTTGTCTCCTCGGCTGTAGTGACATTGGTATGAGCTGGCTCTATGCTACAAATCAAACTTAAAGACCCACCACCTGCCGTTTTTTAAAAAAAGGTTCACCGAAGGTTTCCGTTTCTGCCAATGAAAGAAAAGGCGACCCCGTGAGGGGTGATGGGGGTAAGAAAACAAGGAAAAGAGCCTGTCCCTGTCTCGCTCTCGTCTCTGACGCGATAGCCTGAGACCGAGGCAGCCGAGCAGGGGGTCCCCGCGGAGTCCCAGGCCCCCCCCCCCATTCTGGAGGCTTCCTTCTCTCCTGTTTTTTTAAAAATATATTTTTGTTGATTTCAGAGAGGAAGGGGAAGGGGGAGAGAGAGAGAGAGAGAGAGGGAGAGAGAGAGAGAGAGAGAGAGAGAGAAAGAGAAACATCAATGATGAGAGGGAATCGTGGATCGGCTACCTCCTGCACGCCCCGCACTGGGGATGGAGCCCACAACCCCGGCAGGTGCCCTGACCGGGAATCGAACCCTGACCTCCTGGTTCATAGGTCAACGCTCAACCCCTGAGCCACGCCGGCCGGGCCACTTGCTTGCTTTCCAATCGGCTGGGGCCACCGTGCGAACGGAAGGAAAGGAGCCCGCGGCCTCGCAAGGGGAAATGTCGGGCTCCCTGAACTTTCCATCCTGTTGTGTAAGAGCGGAGCCGGTTCCCACACGGGAGGTGTGTGATGGCGCGTCTGTGAGCAGATGGCCCCGCACACGCCCAGCTGGTTGGAGGGCGCCGTGTTCTCTCCACGGAGCGAATTACCTGCCTCAGGAGCAGCCGGCCACGCAGAGAGGATAACCTTGGAAAGTCGGGTCACGCTGCCCAGGGCTCCCTTCCCGGAGCTGCTGCGTGCCGCGCCCGTGTCCGAGGAGGTTAAGGCGCCGGCGTGGCCGGGTCAGGTGTACGTGTCTGTCAGCTGCTCAGACTGGGGGGCCCGGCCGAACTGTGAGGGACGCGGGTGTGTGGACGCCCAGGTCGCTGCAGGTGAAACTGCCACGTGAGCAAAAACATTGGAGATACCGACTTCCAAAGTGTCCGTCACACCCGGGGACGCAGCTCGAATATTTATCCAGGACAGAAGCAGTCGCGTTATATCCCAGATTATAAAACGAGCAAACGTGACCGTCAGAGCCAGCCTTTCGTACGGGTTCCATCCTTAAAGATGGCAGCCGTCGGCCAACCACACCGCTGGACGGAGTCTCCTGTCACTTCTCTCCTGGTTTATAGCAGCCAAAGTGACTGCGTGGAAATGATTTTAAAGTAATATTCCACTTTTTTATTAAAACCTGGCTCGTTAACTGTTAGTGTTCATTACCTACAGACAATATCTGAATCCCTCTTAAACATGCTTTGTAGCGACAGTGTTCTGAAAGGAACATTGTTTTTACTCATTGCCTATATGCTCTTTAGAAATCCTATCTAATAAAAGCCTAATATGCTAAGTGTCCGGTTGGCTGTTCAACCAATCAAAGCGTAATATGCTAATGATATGCTAAGGCCACTCAACCGCTCGCTATGATGTGCACTGACCACCAGGGGGCAGACGCTCCAACTGGTAGGTTAGCTTGCTGCTGGGGTCCGGCAGATTGGGACTGAGTGTGATGGGCTGGACACACCCTGGAGCCCTCCCGGGGTACCTCCCCGGCTGGCCAACCTCCTGCGTCCCTCCCCAGCCCTGATCGTGCACTATTGGGGTCCCTCAGCTTGGCATGAACCCTCTTGCAATCCGGGACCCCTTGGGGATGTCGGAGAGCCAGTTTCAGCTTGATCCTGAAGGCCAGGCCGAGGCACCCCACTGGCGCATGAATTCATGCACCAGGCCTCTAGTATGGTAATAAAATAGCCACTTTCCATGAGAATAATTAGATAATTTTAGAATTTATATCCTAATCTATATCTAATCTACATCAAAATCTATATCTAATCTATATCCTAATCCACATCTAATCCATATTAATCTATATCCAAATCTATATCCTAATCTATATCCTAATCCACATCTAATCCATATTAATCTATATCTAATCTATATCCAAATCTATATCCTAATCTATATCCTAATCCATATCTAATCTATATCTAATCTACATACAAATCTATAATCTATATCCAAATCTATATTCAAATCTATATCTATGTCCATGTCCATGTGTAATCTTCTCTAAGGAACACACACACACACACACACACGCATGCCAATCCGGGCTGCCTTTTGAGATAATTCCTGTTTTGTGGCCTAAAAGTGCTTCCAGTCCTTCAGGAAAGAAAGGAAGGAAGGAGGGAGGGAGGGAGGGAGGGAGGGGGGCGAGGGAGGGAGAGAGGGAGAGAGGGAGGGAAGAGAGCCTCCAATCTGAGCGATGCTGTTGTGGGAAGGTAGCTGAGTGTGTGCAGCAGAAACAACCCATTCTGCCGGGAGCGTGAAGTCTGTGTAACCTACAGCCTTTGATCAGGGTCCTCCCCGCGGCTGTGGAGGGGCAGTGAGCGGGCACCGCAGTGAGGCAGCGGGAATGACCACGGCACCCAGGTGTCCTGTTTAGGTCACCACTGCTCCCCGCGACCACAGGCCCAGGGGTGCCCAGGCCAAGGGAGAGCGAGGCTGTGCGGTGACGGGGCAGCTTATCCGCGGCCTCATGCCCGGGAGCAAATGTGGGTGCAACGGACGTGGTGTCTGAATCGCAAAGCCCGGCCGTCCAGCTGAGAAGGAGCACCCCCCCCGCCCCGCCCCAGATGCTCAGAATGAGAGAACCAGTGACGAGCACTTGCACTGAACTCAGAACGGAGGGGCCGGGGCTGTGACTGGGGTAACCCAGGAGGGCCTTCAGGAGGAGGCGGCCGACGAGATGAATTTCAAGCCGAACGTTCTGATTCTGCTCAAGATTCTGGGCGGCCGAGGACAGAGGGAGAGGAGCTCCCGTCTCAAAGCCCAGGTGAATCAGACGATTCGACAAAACAACCACCGAGCTTGAGTGTAGAGAGATCCCGGCCGAGCCAGACTTCAGTTGTCACAGGAAAGTCCCTGCGTCGCATCTGAACCTAAAAGCCACCAACGGCCGGACTCTTATCTCACGCTTCACGGGGGAGCGAGGCCGTCAGGGATGATACTTTCCATCGTTAATTATGAGAGGCCTCCTGGCTTCAGACCTGCTGAGACACAGAAAAACATACAAACAAGAAATGAACTGTAAACAGAAAAGCACACTCTTTGCATTTTGCCCTAAAAGTGTTCCGTTTTCTTTTTCTTTTCCTCTAAATAAGCGACTCATCTGAGAGTCACAAAGATGCCAACTTACAGAAAATGTAATGAGGATCCAGGTAGAGATGCAGGTGACTTTGCCAGGAACCCAGCCGGGTGGGAAGGACACAGCTTCATCACCCAGCGGGCAGCACCCACCGGCTCCCGCGGCCCGGGCGGAGGTGGCGAGGGAACGCTGCCCGTTCGCTGGCGGCTGTGACGTTTCCAGCCGAGTGCCGGGGGGTTGAGGTGAAATCTGCCGTTTGCCACAAGGAGGCTGGAGCCCGGCAGTTTGCGAAGCAAATTAAGTCACAGGGAAAAGGACCAGAGCCGTGTCCTTTCACTCATCTGTGGATGCAAACCAGAAAGCAGCAAACCAACCCGTCCCACTCACTCAGACGCAGACAACGGTGTGGGGGTTGCCAGAGGGGAGGGGGGGGCCGAGAGGGAGGGGGTCCAATGTACGAGCGTTTAGCTTTGGAAAGCGGCCTCTTCTACCTGCTGGGCTCCGACCGTTCCACCCACTGGTCATTCCTCCTCAGGGCACGGCCAGGACACGGAGGAAGCCAGCGACTTCTTTTTTCTTAATTATTCTACTTTCTTCCATTTACTCAGAAATAACCACCTCAGGACACTGAGGTTTGATGCCGTGAATGCAAATCTCCAATTAAGAGGCTCTGTGCCTGGGACTCTGACATGTTTTTCCTTATTTTCTCCATAAATTGGCGAACTTGTGGACTTCGCTGTTGCATAATAGCTCCAGGGTCACGCTGATCTCATTCGGTCTGACAGTTTGGGGGAAGAACGCAGTTTGATTATTTTTCTATCAAAGAGGCAAAACCATCATGTTATTGACGGGACGAGCAGGGCGGGGGCTGTAACCGGCCTCAGGGCCCCCAGGAGCTGTGGGTGAGCGCCACTCCGCTGTCCTGCACCCACACGCCTCTGAGTGCCATCGACTGGGGGAGGCGGTGGTTTTAAAATATATTTTATTGATGTCAGAGAGGAAGGGAGAGGGAGACAGAGAGAAACATCCATGATGAGGGAGAGTCATGGACCGGCTGCCTGCTGCACGCCCCACACTGGGGATCGAGCCCACAACCTGGACCTGTGCCCTGACCGGGAATCGAAACCTGACCTCCTGGTTCATAAGTCGATGCTCAATCACTGAGCCACACTGGCCAGACTGGTATGTCTACTTTTTTTTGAAATGTTTAAAGATGGAAAACCCTGTGCCCCAGATAAATGCCTCCAATTTGAGATTAAACATGTAAACTATCCCCATAATGTGAGGTTATTTATGCGCTTTATACATGTTAGTCTTCTTTTTCTTTACAAATTATATAAACTTATACACTAGAGGCCTGGTGCATGAAATTCGTGCACGGGCAGGGTCCCTAGGCCTGGCCAGCGATCAGGGCCAATCTGTGGGGCGACCGGCGGGGCAATCGGGGGGCCCGTTGGCAACCACCTTGGCTGTCCTGGGGCCTGCGGGTTGGGGACAGCTCCTGCGTTGAGTGTCTGCCCCCTGGTGGTCGGTGCGTGACATAGCCACCCGTCGTTCCACCGGTCATTCCACTTTTTTGGTTGATTTGCATATTAGGCTTTTATTAAATAGGATAATGGATTTTCTAAGGTTTTAGAATGAAATGTGTATCTGACTTAATGAACTTGTTGGGAAAGGCAGATGCATATTCATCTTGTCTGGTACGGTTCCAGAGGAAGATATTTTCCTTGATTCTTCAAATAACAAGTGAAGGAGACATGTGAGCCCTGCTGGCAGGCCATCTGTAACCCCTAATGCGTCTGGGTCCGAAGTGTCTCCTCCTGGCCTCTTATCAACCCTGGACAGACAAGTGTACTAACGCGGTCTCCCTGGATGTTCAGTTCCCTGGGGGTCACCGTGTGAGTGTGTGAACACAGCAAGACGCTGCCGGACAACAAGTCAGGAATAGGCGAATGCGGACGTGTTTGGCTTCATGCAGCAGCACCAGCGATGCCTTAACTGTGGGCACGTTGGAGGGCCTCTTAACGGGGTGCGAGGTGCAGGCAGGGGTGCGATGGCCCCCAGGGCCCAGGCCCTTGCTGGGCCGGCTCTGCCTCTGCCACGGCCCTTGGTCGTCAGGCATCTCTCGTGGTTTCACGGTAGCTTCACGGGCCAGAGGGGGACCTGAGAGTTTCATGGGCAGGAGAGGGGTGTCTTTGTCCAGGGCTCCTGTAGGGGGCGGGGGGGGGGGAGGCCTTTCCCAGAATCCTCTCTGTCTTCATTGACCAGACTTGCTCAGGGGCTCACTCTCCAGCGGAGCACTGACCTGACAGGAAGGAGGAGGGATCACGCTTCCCGGGGAGGCAGCCGGTGGGCGGGCAGCGTGTGCAGGCGGCGGCAGGCGTGCCACGGAGGAGAATGAACTTGGGGACAACGAGCCACGCTGTTCCACTGCTGCCAGGACACCGTCTAAATAGTCTAAACCTAATAGTCTGCAATGATTGTAATGACTTTGCTCAGATGCTTGGCATCTCTCACCCGGCTCACACACCAGGGGCTTCAAGCGGTGAATTCATGCTTCTGTTTCTCTGGGGGTGAGTCGTGCAGACCTTTGAACCGGGGGCGACACTGGCATCTCTTTACTTCCTGTGTGGCTTTTAGCTGTAGCTGTGCTGAAGGCTCTGGTGGTTAAGTTGTGTGTGTGCGCGCGTGTGGACGCGTGTTTCTTCAATGATCTAGGTCAGTGGTTGGCAAACTGCGGCTCGGCAAACTGCGGCTCTCGAGCCACATGCGGCTCTTTTGCCCCTTGAGTGTGGCTCTTCCACAAATTACCGACTTCTACGCATGGACCTCGAAGTTTCAATCGCACTGTACGTGCGCGCCTGCATGTGGTATTTTGTGGAAGAGCCACACTCAAGGGGCCAAAGAGCCGCATGTGGCTCTCGAGCCGCAGTTTCCCGACCACGGATTAAGGCCATTGTTTGGATACATTGACTTTACAATTTGGGGGTCCCATGGTAGCCACAGGCACTGAGGTGCTGAAGGTTGAGGGGTCTCGGTGGTCACTGGCTGGTTTGTTCAGTGTGGGTGACAGCGGCCCCTGCGCCCGGGCCCCCCTGGGGTCCCGAGAGGAAGCAGCGACTTCTGTGTGCGCGTCCGTCTCATCGGGTTCCTCACTGTGAGGTGCCTGGTGGGGCAGCTGCACTCAGGTTCTCGTAGGAGGACGGGGCCTGGAGCTTGTCATCCCCTCCCCGGCGAGAGCCCGGCTGAGGGCACGTGATTGGACAGAGCTGCTGACCATCACGCTGTGCACACAGGGCAGGGACCTTCTGGACCATTGCACACCACGCACCTCAGAGCCGCATCCCCACCTCCGCACACTTTGTCCTCCTGCGAGTACGTCCCAGGGACACAGCCGTGCACGTCCCGCTGTCCCTGCCCGGATGCTGTCGGGGTCCATCTCGCTGGCCCAGAGCCTCCTCGGGGGCCGACACGGCTTCACCAGGTTTCTCCCGGGACCCCCTCTCCTGCGCGCTGAGACCCAGGGGCAGGTCCGGCCAAACCCACGGCGTCTGGGTGGCACCCAGCTCAGCGCCAAAGCCGTTGGCGTCCGTGTGGCACGTAAGCGAACGTTTCGGTGCCGATTTCACACAAGGTTTCATTTCCCTTTTCTCTGTTTTCTCTTTCTAATTTCCTCACCTGTTTTTCTTTAAAGACTATTTTCTCAGAGCAGTTTTAGGATTGTGGCAAACGTAAGAGGCAGTTCCGAGATTGCACACGTACCCCGTGCCTGACACAGCACCGCCGCCCCCATGACCCACCCCCACCGGGGCGCACGCCTGTCACAAATGGCGACACGCCACTGGGGCTCACGCTTGGGGTTGCACGTGCTGTGGGTCAGACCAGAGTGTGAGGACACGGGTTGTGTGGCATCACAGGGCACCTTTTTGCTCCCTAAAACCCCTGTATCCACCTACCCACCCCTGCCGTCCGGTCACAGTCAGGGTCCGCTGTCACCCAGCAGCGTCTCTTCAGCCTCCCACCCCCGCCCCCGGGTCAGGACCTCCACTTACCTTTTTGGGGGACACAAGTCAACCCACAGCAGATGTTCAAGAAGATTTTAATTAAGTAAGCGTGTGATCAACATGCAGGTAGTGGGGGGATTAATGATTAAGTCCCCGGATTTTGATTCATTGATGATATAACTATTGTGTGAATACTTAACAGAATGTAGTTTAATGTATGAAAATAACTCCTTTGTCGCTACATTACAGCATGAGTCCATTTTTGCCAAACAAAACTGCAGGACGTGTGTTCCCAACCTCCCGAGTCCGAGCCTCCATGTGGCTGTTCCGTGGGCCGTCCTGTCCGGGGATGTGTGTGCAGCCGGGGCTCACGGTGGAGTCCCGGCCGGGCTCCCAGGCCGGCACCGTGGTCTTCCTGAGGCGGCACTGAACTCGGTAGATGTGTGTGAACACGTCAGTGAAGGAAGACCAGGCTTTTGAAATAAAAATTCACTCCTGCTGTCATGTTTAATATAAATGGTTGAAACCCATCTAACACCCAACCCTTAGAATATGTATATTCTGTTTTTGTCTCATTATTATATGGAATCACATTTTGAACTCTAAATTTTCAGTTCAAATGACTATTCTTTTTAATTGTTCTCTTTGAAAAACTGTGTGTGTGTGGGCACGTGTTTTTGTGCACGTGTGAGTGTGTGCATGTGAGGGCATGTGTGTAGTTGTGTATGTACACATGTGTGCGTGTGTGGTTGTGCATGTGTGTGCGCATGTGGTTGCGTGTGCACGTGTGTGGTTGCATGTGCACGCGTGTGTGGCTTTAGCTGTAGATGTGTTAAAGGTGAGCAGTAGCTCCGTGAAGAACATACTGGCGAATGGCTCCTGTTTCTGGGCCCTTGAGCAGCCGGCGGTGTGAGGAAAGTGACCTGACAAAGAGCCGTCCTCCGGGCGCCATGCCTGAGCGATGCCACAGCCCAGGTGACGGTGTCTCTGCTCTGAGGCTGTCCTCCCTCCTGGAGGCAGGTTCTGCGTTAGTTACCCCGACTGACATCGGAATCGACGCCGAGATGTTTAATGCTGAGCGTCAGTCTTGTGAATAGAGCTCCCAGTTCACAGAGAGACAAAAATGTCGCCGTGCCGGCACCTACACTAACCTGTGGTCGTGGAACAAGCTGACACGTAATTACCTCCTCGCGGCTGACGCCTGCTTAACTCCGTGACTGTACTTCAGCCTGGAATTCTGCTAAAGGAATCTGTTTCGCTCAGATCTGCTCAAAGGTCACCGAACGTTGGAGGCTACCAGGGTGTCTGTTCTCCAACATGATCTGTCTCACCCAAGAAAGCTTGCATTTTTATTTTATTTTAAAATATATTTGTATTGATTTCAGAGAGGAAGGGAGAGGGAGAGAGAGAAGCATCGATGATGAGAGAGAATCATGGATCGGCTGCCTCCTGCATGCCCCCCACTGGGGACTGAGCCCACAACCCGGGCCTGTGCCCTGACCGGGAATCGAACCCTGACCTCCTGGCTCATAGGTCGACGCTCAGCCACTGAGCCCCGCAGCTGGGCCCCAGGAAAGCTTTTAAGGTTGAATCCCTAACTATGGCCCGTTCTTCCCCATTTTACTGGATCCGATGAATTGCCACTTTATTTTCTTTTTCTTGAGAATCCACGTGTCCCGGGTGGAATGCCCTCGTCTCAGACACCTGTTTTTCCTCCTCCGCTGCGGAGCCGTCTGTGCTGAAATCCTGTCTGTGTCCCGCGTGACTGACCTTCGGTCCTCGCCGAAGCGGCGATAGAAGGATCACAGGCTCTCCGCTCGGCCTCGTCTCTGAAGGAAAGAAGCATTAAGCTGTTTTCCCGCTGCGGTGACTTCCAGTTTCCTGGGGAGAAAAAAGTCGCTTTCAAAGCTCTGAGGGGAAGTAAGAATGCCCGGGCTCCAGAGATTAAATAAAATAAAAGGCAAAAGTCGATTTCAAAGGCCGCTCTGGGCCCTGAGGTGTGGTTTTAGCTGCTGTGACAATCACTGGAACAGAAACTGGGGAAAATACAGACAAAATGGGGGTGGGGGGGGGGAGTGTGGAATCTGTGCATTTGGTTCAACTGTAGAGGCGGCATCCATGGTCCCGATAAAGCAAAAGACAGAAGCACATGGCTGAGCTCTTCCCAGAACGTGTGAGCTCGCAAGTCGCAAGTTAAAAACAGCGTTCGCCCGGCCGGTGTGGCTCCGTGGTTACACCCGGGGTTGCAGGCTCGATCCCCAGGGTGGGGCGTGCAGGAGGCAGCCGATCCATGGTTCTCTCTCATCAGTGATGTGTCTCTCTTCCTCCCCCTTCCTCTCTGAAATCAATAAAAATATATTTTAAAAAATGGGGTTCCCTGATCCATCGATTAGATTTACTGAAGGCGGGCTCCGTGTCAGAGCTGCTCTCTAATCTCCGTCTATAGGACCTTTGTCTCACCAGTTCCCGCCTCACCGACCGAGCTCTGAACTTGCCCCTTCAAACCTGGCCTGCACGCCCCATAAGCACCTAAAAAATAAAAAGTGAGGGAGCAGTGCTTTATGGTAGCACCAGAGGCCTGGTGCACGGAGTACGTGCAGGGTAGGGCCCTAGCCTGGCCTCCCGGCCTCCTGCCTCCTCCTCCCCTCGCTCCCTCAGCACCCCCACTCCCACCGCTGGTCGCCTGCCATGTTCCGCGCTGCCCCCTGGTGCTCAGCACCCGTCATAGCGAGCAATCAAACGCCTGCTCTCCCGGTTGAACTCCCGAGCGGACAATTTGCATATTAGCCTTTTATATATATAGGTGCTGTGCACACAGGCCTGTGAGCCCCTTCATTCCTGTGTCCCCTGAGCATCCGTTCAGCCAGGGAGTTCTGTATGATCAACACGTAGAGCCGTGTGATGGGGGTCACTCAGGAGGTTAAATTGTAAGACTATTGTTCCCTCTTGGGCGTAATCTCTTCCTAGATCCCCCACTCCTCTGTGTCCCTCTGTCTGTCTGTGTCCCTCTGTGTCCCTCTGTCTGTGTCCCTCTGTGTCCCTCTGTCTGTCCCTCTGTCTGTCTGTGTCCCTCTGTGTCCCTCTGTCTGTCTGTGTCCCTCTGTCTGTCTGTGTCCCTCTGTGTCCCTCTGTTTGTCCCTCTGTCTGTCTGTGTCCCTCTGTGTCCCTCTGTCTGTCCCTCTGTCTGTCTGTGTCCCTCTGTCTGTCTGTGTCCCTCTGTCTGTCCCTCTGTCTGTCTGTGTCCCTCTGTAACTGGGCAATCAATGGGTCCCGGCTGCCTGTCACTCCCTGAGCCAATTCAGCAGAGACGGGGTTGAGTTATAGATGAGCATTGATTCCAATCCTGCCGGCAGCTGGGAGAGCAGGGGGTCACCCACAAAACCTGCTCTGCACCCCTTCCCCATGAGCCGGCTGCTTATATCGGGTAGAAGGACACAGATTACATGGGAAGGAGGCAAACGGTGCCAAATGGGGGGTTCACAGGCAATGCAGGCTGGAGACTCGCAAAGGCCGGTGGGTGTGCAAAGGCCGGTGGGTGTGCAAAGGCCGGTGGGTGTGCAAAGGCTGGGGATATGCAAAGGGCTGGCGGCTCTGGTTTCTGCTATGGGTGTCAATCTTTCCATGATAACGGGCAGCTCCCTGATGGGGTGGACGGGCGCCCTCCCAGGTGAGCTCCCGGGTCCCAGCCAGGCTAGACCTCGCCTCCCTTAATCGGAACAGAGCCATCACGGTTAACAGAGCAGGATGGCGATTTCTTACGACTCCAGCTGGTCCCCATTCTGGTTCTGCCCCATCAGGACCAGGTCCTGCCGTCGGCCAGCCTCCCCTTAATGGCTCTGCGTTCACTAATCCGGTCGCTTCCCTCAGCGATGCCAACACACCCGGAAGCTTCCGCAGCGTGGACGGTTGTAGGACGATGCCCGTAGCCCCTTCCGATGTGTGGATGTTCCATCCACAGACACATGTTTCTCTCCGACTGTGTGAGGGCCGAGGGCCGGGGCCATGTAGGAGGCAGGGACCAGCCCTGCGAAGACCCCAGTCTTTTTTATTTTTTTAAAATATATTTATTTATTTCAGAGAGGAAAGGAGAGGGGGAGAGAGATAGAAACATCCATGATGAGAGAGAAGCATGGGTTGGCTGCCTCCTGCACGCCCCACATTGGAGATCGAGCCCGCAGCCCGGGCAGGTGCCCCGACCGGGAATCCAGCCGTGACCTCCTGGTTCACGGGTGGACGCTCAGCCCCTGAGCCACGCCGGCGGGGCCCTGCCTGCATGTTTAGAAGCCCAGGACCTAGCGGACAGCACATCATGACCACGTTGCTCTGGGAGGAATCGAGGGGCCACGGCTTCTGCTCCCGGGACTGGTGACCACACAGAATCCCACCCCTGCCGGCCGCTGGGCCTTCATTCTCGTCTGGGCGCCTTGATCCTCATTCGACATAAACTGAATAACAACAATGAACTGAATGAGTAACCAGAGACCGAGGAGCATTCTGCTCTCGGACTAGACCAGTGATGGCGAACCTATGACACGCGTGTCAGAGGTGACACAGGAACTCATTTTCTTGGTTGATTTTTCTTTGTTAAATGGCATTTAAATATATAAAATAAATACAAAAAATATAAGTCTTTGTTTTACTATGGTTGCAAATATCAAAAAATTTCTATATGTGAGATGGCACCAGAGTTAAGTTAGGGTTTTTCAAAATGCTGACACGCCGAGCTCAAAGGGTTCACCATCACTGGACTAGACCATGTTCACTGCAATATTGCTAGGAACTGAGCGTTCTCATTCTCGTTAGACTTAATGAAATCCGAGACTTAAAATGAACTAATTATGGTTGAAGTATAATTTCCAGTTTGAGTGGAAGTGTGACTTTTTAAAACCTTAAGCCTCTGCCGTGACAATAACACTCATTTTCTTTTAGCTGCTGCTGGTGGTGGTGGCGGGGGGTGGGGGGGGGGGGGCGGGGGGGGTGGGGGGGGGCGGTTTGTGGGGACTGCCGGGGTCTGTGGAGCTTGAGCCGCAGGTTGGATCGGAGTAAGGGCTGTGGACACAAATATTTATCTGGTGGTTTTTTTCATATATTTTATTGATTTTTCCAGAGAGGAAGGGTGAGGGGTAATTAGAAACATGGATGAGAGAGAGACGTCAGTCAGCTGCCTCCCGCACGTGCCCTATTGGATATCGAGCCACAACCAAGATCCATGCCCTTGACCGGAATCGAACCTGGGACCCTTCAGTCCATGGGCCGGGCTCTACCTGCTAAGCCAAACCGCTCAGGGCTATTTGGGTTTTCTTAAATTCATTTGAGCTTTTGTAAGTTTATTTTTTTCAAAACTTCGAAGTTGACAGTACCCTGAAATGCTGTATCTAATCACATAAACAAGTTGACGTGAATGCCGCCCAGTTTTCTTCTGTGAAACATGCCTGTGCTCACCTGCCTGCCACCAGCTGCCATCTCACAAGGGACATGAGCAACGCAAAGGACTCACTTCCAAAGCCACAGGGACGTCTTCTGCTTTTGGAACGACGTTACCACATCGTCGACTCTCTCACTGCCAGCATCTTACTTTAAAGTTGTGGACTCGTGGGCTCTCTGTGCACTTTTGTGGGAATAAAGTTGGTACAAACTTTTGAGGGAAATTGGGAAAAGGTATCAGATGAGTTATGTAATCATATTCTTATAAGTCCTTAGCTACAGACGTATCCTAAACTGTAGTCAAAGGCGAGACACGTTTTAGGTGAATCATTTATGGCAACTTTGAAAGTAATTCTTCAAACCGGGGATCTTGGAAGCTGAGCCATTGGGCGGGGTCCCCTCAGTGCCGGCTGTGGCTCCCCGGGATTTTACTTGTTTTCTGTATTTTTGAGAACAGTGATGGTGAGCGTTTTTTTTTTTTTTTTTTTTTTTTTTTTGTAATTAAAACCAAATAAAACAGTAATTGTGTTTGAGAAGGAGAAGGGATTAACCATTTCCCGGAGACAGCGTCCTGTTTTCAGTCGTGGTTCTGCTGTGTATTAACATGTCTCCAGCCCTGGCCGGTGTGGCTCAGTGGATAGAGCGTCGGCCTGCGGACTGAAGGGTCCCGGGTTGGATTCCCGGTCAGGACACAGGCCCGGGTTGTGGACTCGATCCCCAGTGGGGGGCGTGCGGGAGGCAGCTGATCCGTGATCCTCTCTCATCGTGGCTGTTTCTCTCTCTCCCTCTTACTCCCTCTCTGAAACCAATAAACATATTTTTTAACGTCTCTAAGTGACCCTGGGCTGGACACGTGGACCCCCTTGTAGAGCAGCTCCAGGGACCCCAGCGTCAGACCTAGTTCACTGGACGCGCACCCTGGACTGAGCTCCGTCCACACGTAGGAAATGCCCTCTCACCAGGAGCCAGCGCCACGCTCGGGCACCAGTGACCTCATTGCACGATCTCCCTCGCTCTCTCCCCCACACATGCACACACACACGTGCGCGCACACACACGCGCACACACGCACATGCACACACACGCACACACACGCACATGCACACACACACACACACTTTAACGCATCCATATCCATAGCCTTTGAGAACGATGGCTATCGGCTCCTCCCAGACGTCTCATGAGAGGCTGTGTGTGCAGAGCAGAGACGCCGCCGCGTCTGGGACAGAGAGTGAGTTGCTTCCACTTGTCCTGCCTGCATCTACGCCTCTGTCTGTGCCTCTGTCTGTCTATCATCTACCCACCTATCATCTATCAATCATCTCTCATCTATCACCTGTCTGTCATCTGTCATCTATCAATCATCTCTCTATCATCTATCTATCAATCAATCATCTATCTATCATCCATCTATCCATCTATTATCTACCTATCGATTTCCTATCTCAGCTCTTGAAATGGTCTTTGGTTGGGAACTTGATCACTGTAGTTCCTGCCTCTTGGAATCCAGCAACTCTCTCCCCGATGTGCATGAGCGACCTGAGGTGTGCATCTGCCCTCAAGGCTCCCGGCGGCACCCTCTGCTGAGCACGTGTTGTCTGCACCGACCCGACTGCACGGTGGGGGAGCGAGTCTCCCTCGAGGTCCCACCCGCTCGTGCGGGTACGTGGACGTCTCTTTATTTTCCCCCCGAAAGCACCGAGTTCATGATCACAGGGAGCCTGGCTGGTGGTTCAGTGGTTAGAACGCCAGCCACAGACCAGAGGGCCGCTGGTTCGATTCCCGGTCAAGGGCACGTGTCTGGGCTGCGGGTTTGTCCCCGGCCCCACGTGGAGCACAGGCGGAGGCAGCCAGTTGTGTGTCTCACAGCGATGTTTCTCCCTCGCCCTCCCGCCCCTCCCCCCCCCCCCCCCTTCAACTCTCTCTAAAACTCAGTGGGGAAAATTCCTCGGGTGAGGAGTTACAAATAAATAATAACAACGAGGAGGGAGCTGATGTGTCCCGAAGGACAGGAGTGTCCCCGTGCCTCTCGCTCAGGGTAAAGGCCGCTCCGGCTTGGATCGGCGTCTCTCACTCTCTGGCTACAAGGTGGTGTTTTTATTTTTTATTTTTTCAACAAAATGCCCTTCACGTCCGGCTGCCGTT